>NC_142360.1:34030129-34225129 GCF_059441175.1 Urocampus carinirostris
AAACACTTTTAATTGAATTTAGTTTAAAAATAGACTCATCACAGAAACATCAAGATACCGGGAAAATATAAAGCCGCATAGCTCACCTAAGTTCTCTTGCAGCCATCACGTTCAATAATGATACGTAACCATGGTCTTCTTACAACCGTGTGTGTAGTAAAACCAGGAGAGTAAAATATTTACAAATACAGAATAGTAAAAAATGTTTTCTCTATGCCATAGTGCAACCCAACGTGTGATTCACATTCATCTTTTTCGGCCAATTGCAGGCTTTGTTTCACCCCTTTAGCCTATGCGGGCCTGTAAATGATAAAAAGGATCCGCCCCCTTTACATCCGAATAACTTTAGCCAATAGTGACCGATTCAAATGATGATTGACACATTGGTTAGGAAATGAAACGCCGGTATATAAATCGCAGCATACACCGCGGACTACTTCGCCTTCGGGGGAAAATCTAGTCGGCGGATGCTTGCCTTAGTTGCAAGACTTTGCGACCTAATATTGATCCATATATAAGGCGCACTGTATTATAAGGCGCATGGTCAGCTTTTGAAAAAAATAAAGGCTTTTAGGTGCGCCTTATAGTGTGGAAAATATGGTATATAATTGTGAATGGGAAATTATCATGTATTCTAGTATGGAATAAAGGGAGGAAATACATACACTTTCCAGTATTCACAGCAAGAAAAACATGTTACTACATATGTACTGTACTCTCTTTCCAACTTTCCCGTAATGGTGAAAAAGCCAGACGCTGTAAATACTTTCTTGTTGCAGTGTAGCAACCAAGCATAAAAGACTTGCTCTTAAAGATCATAAATCAAACACGAGACGATCCTAATGAGAGCAGCAGATTATACCCGAGCAAAGATGATGATTGTTCAGGCTGGATGGTGCAGTGAGGGAGGGGAGCCAAAGGGACTGCAGCCTAAAAACAACTTGAATATCATAAGCATTTGGATGTTCAATGGACCGTGGAGTCACAAGTCCCGGTGTAGGATATTCATATGCGACTGACTGATTCGCTTCATGTGCAGCACTGCACGTGTGGCTCAAATACAAAATCATGTGCTTTCACATTTACTGCAACCGCTAAAGTCCAAAACAGTCAGGTCCTTTAAGGTAACCATTTTTTCCCTGTTACTATTCATGGGGGGGAAACACAATGTGTTAGAGAACCTTTAAAGGGGAGGTGCGTAGTTTTAGGTGTCTTTAAAAAGTTTAAAATTAAATACTTTCTTCATTAAGTAAGTGTTAACAATGCCCACCTGAGTTCAAAGAGCCCAGCAGCTTTATTTTCTATTGTGCCTGTTTGCTTATATCTTACTTTTATCAGGCCTGTTCAGGGCAGAACAAACCCCCTTAAGATGATAAAAGAAGAGTTTATTCTGGCACGTCTAAGAAATGCCATGTATTTGCACGCATTTCATGTGTTATTCTGCCGCCTTCCCAGGCTTAAAGTCATGATTGCAGCCTTAAGCTTTCAAATCGGGCTCCCCGCTTTTAAGGTTTATGTTAAATTGTCAAAAATCCGTGTTGAATTCTTGTGTCAAAATACCTTAACAAGCTATACTTACCGTAGGTATGCAACTCTTTACAACCTATATTCCTAATAAGTTGTACCACTAAAGTCAGTGGTCCAATGACAAGTCAGGGTTTCATTACCATGGCAACTGTCAGGGAGGTAAAGCCCTTGCGAGCACTGTGCCGATTTTCTTGCTCTTAAACATTCTGTGCCTTTAAAAAGAGAACTTGATGATGTTACTGCTTTTCCTCATGCCAGGTGTAATTTTTCTTGTTTTCAGTCATGTCGAAATAGTGACACGGGTCCCATAGCATGTCCCAAACAGATCTTTTTTAATGTATTTTTTGTGTGTTCCTGAATCTGTAAGTATGGTAGTTCTTCATATGATAGTTCTCTGAATTATTTTCTTGAAAAAAAGTCATTTCTTCCTTTGCAAAGTTTTCTGGAATACTTTGCAAATATTCTATGTTAAAGGTCCTTGGAATAAACCGTATATGCATACAGTGAAGAATATAAATATTTGATCACCCTGCTTTTTGCTATTTCTCTCACTTAGAACTCATGCAGGGGTATGAAAGTTTCATCGTAGGTGCATGTCCATTGTGACAGAGATAAAAAGAAAAATCCAATACATGTTTTTTTAACAATTTATTTGTGTGATACAGCTACAAAAAAAAGTGTATCATCTAGAATTCTGACCCTGAAAGACCTGTTATTCCGCCCATTAGAAGTCCTCCTGCACCATGTATAAATAAAAACTCTGCTCTGAAGTGAGGGGTGGAAAATCAACCATTAAGATAAGTGTTTTCATTCACAAAGACGGTACTTTATGTACGTAAATGAATAGTGCGAACACAAAGCCCTTACACAATGCTAAAGTGTAGCTTACCTGACCCAGTCATCCTGAAAGTTCTGAAAGTTAAGTCTTTTGGCAAATTGCAGCATTTATCTTTTGGCTTTGAGTAGCAAGTGCAGCTCATCTGTGGGGAGTGTGGCTATTTTATCCTGATGAAACCTTTTTGGCATGATGGTCTTTTCCCATACTGTTGCCTGTTGAAAGTGTTGCTGGATCTTGGCCCGTTCTAGCTGATCACTTTATGGGTGTGTTAGAATGAAAAAAAACAGTGTTGTACCCAAAATACATTTTCTGTTATCATCCTTTAGTTCCATACTTTAAGCAGAAAACTCTAAATACTAAATACCACTTGGTCAAATGAATGAATTCCACTGCAAAACTATTAATTGCAACACAATGGAGAGATCTGTTTATCTGACAGGGTACAAAAACAGGAAAAAGGTCTTTATGACTTGAATCAAATCTTGGTCTTCTGCGGTTGCATAAGAGGATGAGGAGACTTTCAAGAAGGACAGACAAGTGCATCCCGACACAAATAAAACCCTCCAGACGTTCTTATAAAGAATAACAGGGGTATAAAAAGAGAGCTTCGTACCACATACCGAACCGTTGACGTTCGGATTTGGTTTCAAAAGTGTATTAATGGCTTACCTTTTAACAGATGCTTGGACAGAATAGGGGGGAAAGTGGTGTAAACTTTTATTATTGTTCCTTCAGTTGTAACGGGAACATTCCAACTTTGTATGCGTGGTATTTCTCTAAAAAGTAGTCTTTTTGGCTGGACCTGACCTTCACGGCAACAACACACTTTATGCATGTTTTTACCTCGGGCCTTTGCCTGTACGCTTTGACAAATTTGAAATATTTACAATTTTATGTGTAAACAGGTTACAACTTTGGTGTGAGTAGTACAGCCTGCCTTTTTTTCCTTAATGAAAATTGAGTTGAAATAATCGACCGTCAAGCTTTGTGAACTTCGTTTACAAAAGCATCTGGGTTGTGAAGTAGGGTTTTAAGGTAGAGTTTGGTCTCCAGGGAGCAAAGGCTTTAAAGCATGGGTCTCCAATAACAACAACACAGAAAAAAGTTTGTTTAGAAATTGATTAATTCCGCTAATTAACAATAAAAAGTAGCTCTCCGCTTGAAAAAGTTTAGAATAGAATAGAATATGCCTTTATTGTCATTGTTACAACATGGGATATGCTGTGACAACGAAATTGGACGACTCCAGTTCCACATTTACAGTGAGGATAAGGAAACAAAGAAACAAAGGAACAAAGAACTAACTGACTTTGTTGTCCTCGGGGGTGGGGTGGGGGGTGTGAGGGTCAAACAGAGTTGCCGGACACAACCGAATGTTTGATCTTAAATTACACATTACAAAAGAAACTAAATATGAATAAAATTATGACTCACAACACGTGGTAAGCTTTCTCTCCTGGCTTTGATCTCTTTGATCTCCGGCAAAACTAACATAAAATGCGACAGAAACAACATGAAAATAAATCCAAACAGATGCCAACATCATTTTTGCCGTTCCATGTGTTTTGTTACTCCCCAAGCATGCACAAAATTTAGTAATTTTATTAATATTTAGTTTCTTTTGTCTTTTATTAGCATATTTGGTATTGGAGTAATCCAAAAGTAATTGAAAGTAATCAAGTTAAAGTAACCCTGCCTATACGTGTAATGAAATCCTGTTTTTTCAGTTTTAAATTGTTTGGGTTTTTTCCTGTTGTTAAAAAAAGCTCCGACAATCATCTACAAAACAGAACGTTACAATACACAACTCCTTTATTACTTTTTTTTTTGGATTTTACTTTTAAGGCTGCGTGGATTCCAAAAACATGCATTTCAGGTGAATTGGCCGGTCCAAATTGTCCCTGGATGTGAATGGGCGAGTGAGTTGTCTGTCCCTGTGTGCCCTGCGATTGGCTGGCAACCCGTTCAGGGTGTCCCCTGCCCGATGATTGCTGGGATGGGCTCCAGCACCCCCGCGACCCTACTGAGGATAAGCGGTGCAGCTAATGAGATGAGATGAGATGAGATGAGACTTCCAAATAAGGAATGCAATAATGTGCTGTTTAGATATTTAATATGAGAAAAATTGTTAAAACCTTAAAGCTATATCATATGCAGTCACCATTGCCTTTTAACCAAACAATCCTGGATTGTGCAACGTCAGGGACTGCAGCATTTGCTGGAAGTCCTCCATCGTCCACGGGACAACGTCAGGTCCCACGGCTGCGGGAGTATTGCTGCTGCTGTCGGGGCAGACGATCTGCGGGTCGTTGAACGTCACCAGCAGGTCCGTGCCAAACTGGGGCAACCGGAAAAGGGCGAGATGAAGCCTCACCATGTTCTTCGCCGTTTCGTTGTATTTAGACACACATTGGATGCCCGTTAGCGTCCAAGCAGAATTGCATTCCGTCAGGGAAAGCGACGAGGTAGGCAAGGCAACCACGTCAGTCACCTGTTGCGTATCGGGCTGCATGGCGGCGTTGCTCCCTGCGATGTCCTCAAAGTGGTACCGGGCTGCGTCGTGGTCCGCGATGTGGGCTTGGTACTCAAGCAGATCCACAATGAGACTTTGGTCGGTTCGGGAGTGGACGAAGGCTTCTTGGTTGTCCGGTATTTCCCGCATCTTGCTCACGTCCGTGGCGCTGTGAGGGATTTTGGCCGACAGAGCACCACCGAACAGGGGATAAGGCTCGTTGACGTCCTGCATGGGGGACCTCCAGGATGGATCGTTACTCCCGTGTCTGGAAAGTTGAATGATTTATTCAGAAAATGTAACAAAAACGTGACGACCGCCACATTGATAAACAAACTCTCCGGCTTAATTTCTTCTTCGCATTTTGAACGTTGAAGGACCAATACTCCCACCTAGAGGGGAGGCTGACATGAGCTTGACAGGGTATAAATCACAGGTGTCAAACAGGCGGCCCGCGGGCCAGATCAGGCCCGCTAAGGGATCGAATCCGGCCCGCGAGACAACACTCAGAGAAGCGCAAGAGAAAAACAAGCTGCAGGTTGATATATGTCAACTTGATGTTGCCAGAAAAGGTGCCTCGAACAAAGACACTGTACTTGTATTTCTTTCTCTCTCTCTCTTTTCCACCCCCTTTCTCCCACTCTGTCTCTTTCACTCTCTGTGTCTCTTTTTCTCTTCCTTTGTTGCTCTTTGTCTCTTTCTCTCTCTGTGTCTTTTAACCTCTTTTGCTCTAACTTCCCTTTTTCCTTTTCTCTCTTTTCTCTTTCTCTCTTCCTACCCTTTGCGCTTTCTTTTCTCTTTTCTCTCCTTCTGTCTTTCTATTTCTCTTTGGATTTCATTCTTCCGCTCCCTTTCTTTCCCCCTCTCTCACGACTTCTCTTTTTATCTCTTTTGTTTCTCACGCTCTCTCCCTCTCTCTCTTTCTTTGTCCTGTCCTCTCTCCTTTTCCCTCCCTCTTTCTCTTATTTGTTTATCTCTCTTTTTCTTTCTCTTTAATCTACTAGTCCGGCCCCCGACAGAATGTTTGTTCTATCGTGTGGCCCCCCGAGCTAAAATGAGTTTGACACCCCTGGTATAAATGGTAAATGGTCTGCAGTCCTATCTTTCTCTTCGACATATAACACGGAGGAGCCGGGAATCGAACCTGCAACCTCTTGATCCTAAGACGAGTGCTCTACCTACTACCTCCTTATTCAAATCAATGTTTTATTCCAAAACAACCTTTTCTATAAAAGGTGCATTGTGTAATACTTGACCACTAGATTGCACTGTGTTGTCTACTGGGAAGGAAAACCAGTGCCAAATGAGCACAGCGTAGCAGCAAGATGCCAGACAAATATGGTGGTGACTATTAAGTATGGATTCTGCTATGAAAAATACTAATATCTCGGCCTGTGAATACTTACAAAAATTAAGTATTTGGGCCTATTATTCCGATCAATGTATTTTTTAATCTAATGAAGGGTTTTTTGTACCACTAGAAGACAGTATGTATTACAAACTGTCCCTTTATGTGTTATGTTATTGGTAATGTGCTTTGTTCTTTATTTTCCATACCTGTCAGCCTCAGACAATTGCTTGTTGATTGCAATTCCCCTTAAAAAGGCAAAATAAACCATGAACACATACTTACCAACGCTACCGTTTTATGCAATAGACCAGGGGTGTCCAAAAGGCCGCTTGAGGGCCTTATCAGGCCCGCCGAGGGTTTTAATTTGGCCCACAATACAACACTGAGAGAAGCGCCAGAGAAAAAAACAGCCGAGCTGCAGTTTTGAATCTGTCCTCTGGATGTCGCCAAAGCCAGGTCAACGTACTACTGCAGGTGTATTACTTTCTCTCCCTCTTTTTCCCCTTCTCTTTTTTCCTCTCTTTCTTTCGCTCTCTGGAATTGTGTCTGGCAATCACTCAAACTAGAGAGACATCGAAATGAGGCTTACACACGAAGTGGGCGTGCATTGTAGTAATATCCGTATCTGTTGCACATATTGTACAGATTACATGTTGGTAACACTGTGTTGCAGGTAAAAACATGTTTTTGTATGTATTTTATTTATCATTTAATGTCGCACTTGTTTTGTTGAATTGGTCTGAAGTTTTGTAGGCTTCTTACGTGTGTGCGTATTAGGCAACGCAGTTATGCGCTAGTGATGCGTAGTAAAATGACTGTCTTCTTTTTGTATTTTATAGTCACATGTTGTTCAAAAATCACGATACGAACACTGTATTGTCATTTTGTGAGTATGTTGTTCATATTTTTGTCAATTAACAGACCTGCATGAACCCTTCACAACACTTTGTTTGTGGGATGGCCTAAAATTAAAATAACGGTTTTACTGAGGTTTGGCATCCTTGCTACAAGACATCCCAGGGTTTGTTGGAAATTTAGAAAGCGAACACATGGTGTGTTAAAAACGATAGTGGGTTCTTAATAGTGGGTTGCCTTTAAAACATTTCAAATTAAATATTTTTTCGATTAAGTATGTTTTAACAATGACAAACTGCGCTTAAAGAGCCTTTACATGGTTTACTAAACCGCACCAATATGCTTTTATCTTCGTCTAGTTAACTTCGTGTTATTGTTGCTATTCTTATCACTGTTATTATTAATATCATTACAACTGTTGTTATATCATTGGGGTATTTGGTGGGGAAGATGAAGGGGTAGGGAATATAAGCATTTGCTTCTTATTACCCCTTTTCGAACATATTATGTAACATTATTTTGTTGTTGAGTTATTGTTTTTGTTCTGTTTTTATTTTGATGTTCCAATAAAGTTTTCATTTATTCATTCATTGTTTGCAACGTGATTGCTTTGTTAAGCGGGAGGATTAAAACTAACTGCAGCCTGGCGTAATCATTCAGCACGGAAAGTTTATCGTATTTAAATGAAGTGGTGAGGATAAGAGGTGCAGAATATGGACAATAAATGCAGTGCCTGACCAGTATGATCCAATTTTTAAGGAGTGGGTGCGGCTTTCCTGCCGACTTCCTGGTCAGCTGGTCCGTGTCAAGCTATCACTAAGCAGCAGCGGCAGCAGCGACGGAAGCTCGGTCAAAATCCACAATGGCCCTCTTCTTGGATGTCGTTTGATGAAATGTGTCACAAATTTGACACTTTAAAACGTGAGTTTTCTTTCCTGCTGTTCGAGGTTTGCTTCGGGTTGTTGGCCAAGTTTGGTTGTCGGTGGTGTTAGCATCAGTAGCTTAGCATGGAGGCTACGACATGACCAACAGTGACACAGCTTCTTTAATATGCCACATTTGCTTTCATACGGCACAAAAGGAAGGTGCTATGTAACAAAAGGGAGATGAAAGTATTGTCGTGGTGAAAAGAAGCATTATAGGATGTATTGTTATAATATTTTATAAATAACCTGTGTATTAGGTTTGTTCTGGGTGGGCCATGTACACCTTGATAAATGTTATTACACTGTGTTTTCATATTTCCTTTTCATCCGAATTGATTTTGTGTGCCCTTTTCATAGTGCTTAAAACAAACCAAATAACACTTCCTTTTCTTGTTTATTTTCTTTATACTTCCACTTTTCCCCTTTGTTAGGGGAAAAAAATCTATATTAAAAATTTTGCGTTTACAGCCAATCAAATAAAATAAAAAAAATCCTTCACCTTGTAACTTAACCTTTCTGAAATTTCAACCCGCTTTCCTTTATCTCCTTCCAATTAACGTAGTTTTTAATTTAGCATACTTTTGTCCTTGCTCTGTTAAATCTCCTTGCTAAGCCCCATTCTTAACTGTCTCATCATGTCCCTCTGCACATTAGATCTCTTTTTTTGACAATATTCTTAAGGCTTCCTTGGTTCACGTAACTTTGTAGTCGTCTGCCTTGTTGCCTTACAAGCCAAAATGGAACTATACACCAATCTGTGCACTTGGAAAGTTTGAAAGATTAAATACGAGGACATTTTGAGGTTAACTAACATAGACACTCATTTTATGAAAAACGACAAGTTGTCATTGGATCTTTGCGTTTTAACTGCAATTTCATTGCCGAATATGATCAAATCCTTGATTTACTGACCAATCCCCTAAACAATCCCAATCCAATACGTGCCCAAGGTAAATTGAATGCTGCATTTGAAATGTTTGGAGAATATGGACGTTTTTGATCTCCTTTGAAAGGTAACACTGAAGTTTTGTCCCAAATTGAAATAAGCACCCGCAGGTGGTACCAACATTGAGTAATCTAAGTTGGAAAACACAGATATAGGTTTTTGTTCTCTCCTTTTTCTATTTTGTAATCACGTGCCGAGGAGTGTGGCATGGTCATTTTAGCTGGAAAACAACCAGGACAATAGAATGAAGCCTTACCTGTTTAAGATCAAATTACATCAAAATCTGAATAACTAAACATTGTATTTTACATATTTTTCTAATGGTAGGTCCACGTTTCCAAAAGTGGCCCTTTGGAGACGACCAGTTCACAGCCTTAAAAACTTTGTAAACGTGTGTTTGACCTTAGCCTATTTTAGACATTGTGAAAAAGTTGTAATTCTTTTACTTTTCTTTCTAGAAATCAACCCACGATTGTGCACACTTGCGAGTGATATCCATCCATCCATTATCTACACCGCTTATCCTCAGTAGGGTCGCAGGGGTGCTGGAGCCCATCCCAGCTATCTTCGGGCAGTGGGCAGGGGAAACCCTGAACTGGTTGCCAGCCAGTCCCAGGGCACACAGGGACAGACAATTCGCTCGCTCATTCACACCTAGGGCCAATTAATCTGAAATGCATGTTTTTGGAATGTGGGAGGAAACCGGAGTGCCCGGAGGAAACCCACGCAAGCACGGAGAGAACATGTGAACTCCACACAGGAGGTTTGATCTCATGACCTCAGAACTGTGCGGCACACGCGCTAACCACTGTGCTGACGTGCTGCCTTTGTGAGTGCGTAAAAATGGATCCCGTGTTGCTTTTACTTACGTTTATTTTCTCTGAGTTCAATACAGCAAGTAAAATTACGCTGGGAATTTCATTGGTTAACCAATGTGTCATTCAACATTTGAATTGGTCACTATTGTCTAAAGATTGTTAAAGCCGAAGTAGATCATGACTTTTTTTTTTTTTCTTTCAATAAAGGCCCTGATGAGTTGTCAATGGATAAGTACCGTGAAAAAAAGCTTGCAATCCACTGAGAGTTCTGTCAATCACAAGGGTAGACGCTAACAACCAAATTGTAAATAATCTGATGAGTCTGCATATTTCTAAAGGGGAGTTATGCAGGCAAATGAACTGATTACAACAAGGATCGTCAAACAATGCGGGAATGCAGATTTTTTTTCAAATCTGTTGGCATTATCGTGTGTTTTGATAAAATCCAGCTACCAGCCTTCCTGTGCTGGAGCCCATCCCAGCTATCTTCGGGCAGTGGGCAGGGGACACCCTGAACTGGTTGCCAGCCAGTCGCAGGGCACACAGGGACAGACAATTCGCTCGCTTATTCACACCTAGGGACAATTTGCACCGGCCAATTAACCTGAAATGCATGTTTTTGGAATGTGGGAGGAAACCGGAGTGCCCGGAGGAAACCCATGCTTGGGGAGTTAAGTAAAATCTACTGAGATCAATTGTCAGTACAGTGGGACCTCACTACTTCCCGGTTCCACGTTCGCGGGTCTAAAAAATAATAATAAAAAAAGAAAATAATAATTTAATAAATATTTTTTTATTTTTTCAAGCATTTTTGAAGGGGCGTCGCTACTTCGCGGATTTTCACTTTTCGCGGGTGGTTTTGGTCCCCATCAACCCCGATAACCGAGGGTTTACTGTATTTAGTCCTTGTACAGGAAAATGGTTTACGATGTCTGTTGTGAAGTTGCAGGTATACCTCCGGGAACTAATAACAACTTGAGTTTTTTCATAAAATACCGGTCTATGTTGTTATTTTCCCTAAACTTTTCCTCATTTCTGAATTTGTCAAATACACAGATAAATTTGCATTTCTATTTTCAATTGTCATTTGTTATCCAATTTGGCGGCTGTTTAAAAAGCTGCATGGCCCTTGAAAGCCTCTATCATTCTTATTTATTGGTTCATCTTTTCGTCAGCGATAATTATGAATAGACTAGTCTAAGGAGGTGGATTTCGAGTCCTTTTGTCCTTCTGAGCATAATCTTAACTAAGAAATTCTTTACCAGACCAATAGCTTTTCTACTTCTATGACTTTTCTTGAAATTGCTGTTTACTAACTGCCTTTTTTATTTGAATATCTCCTCCTAACATTCTGGATTCCTTTTTATATTTCTCTCTCTTTGTCGTAGCCGCTTCTCTTGTGTGTTTACTGAAAACTTCCTCCCACTGAAGGGCCTGAAAGCTTTCCAGACGCAGTGTCAGAATTGGATGCGGAGAACACAACCGTTTTGATACTGAACTGGACTCGATGGTATACATTTTAAGATTGAAAAGAGAGAAGAAAAATTTCATGCAACATTTAAAATAAAAAATACCCTCAATTCAGTTGTAACTACTGTATATCTTAAGTCATAACACGGATTAAATGAACTATATAATGCAATTTGTATGCTTAAGTAGTCGTGAAAAAACAGCCTGATATTGTTATCACTGGCATTTCTCTTAAAGAGCTTTCACTGTGCCTTTTGCAGAGGGAGCCCGAGCGGGAGGAGCAGCAACAGCACCTTGACGACAATATGCCCCCCAAATTCAAGAGACATCTCAACGACGAGGAGGTCACGGGATCTGTTCGCAGTGAGAGGGTGCGGAAGATAAGGGATTTATTCATTTGTCAGATTCTTATTGTCCCATATAGTTCCTATAGTTCCTTAGTCTGTGTGCTATTGTGTGCATGTATGTAGTTATTCTTTTTTTAATTTATTGTATTATTTTTTGATACACTCTTCAGGCAGACTTAAAGATCATGACAAACCTAGTATAGTTTGGAAGAAAGTACACGGTATTGGTTATCCCAAAGACACTACTTGTGTATTTTTATCTTTGAATAAGACTTTTTGAAGCCACTGCAGTGAAACAATACTCAATTCCCACTTTATTGAGTATCACTAGTTTTTAATCTTCCTAGTGCTTTGTAGCACTCCTTTAAGGTAGCCCTTCACAATACAACGACATATTGTGATCAAATATTACACCGTGTCCTTTACTTTTATGATCTAATTCATTTATTACACAACTACCGATTCCAAATCTTTTTTCTGCCCTCAACAACCATTATCCTCATTTGAACTTGTGTTTTGTTGTGTTGTGGATACTCCACACGGCTGTGATGATGTTTGACAACCCTGAGTCTCCGTGATTCCGAATTACCTGTCAGAAATGTCCTATAAACTCCACATAATCTCACAGAACATCCTTTAACGAGCGAACCAATTTTAGAAAATGAGAGTTTCTGTCTCTCCCGGCAACACCGCCCTCTGGTCATGTTGCCGTCCAATCAGAAAGCAATCCGCGCAGGACTGATTATCGTCCTCTAAGGAATTTAATGCAGCCGTCCGCGCTGATTCTCCACAAATAGCTTCTGGTGTATGGTGTCACGTCTTCTTTTAGACTCGAGTGTGCTCGTCTTGATCCATGATCATGCTTCAGATCAGCTTCCTAGTTGGCAGGGAGGTGGTGCTTTTGATGTTGGCTCAAGTGTAGGGCAAGAGCTAACTTTTGGCTGCTTATTGTCAGTGTAAAAACTCTTTATTTGCCAAATCACGAGATTTTGTGTGTCTTTTAAAAAGCTTATATTAGCCCCTCTAACAAGCAATAGTTTAATGTTTATATAATTTTTTAATTTCAAATCCAAAAACTATCGCGAGTTACTTCCATTTTCGAGGAGTTTGGTATGTTTTAAATCTTACTGCTTTGTGATCACAGAGGAATCTGCTGGAGGAGGACTCTGATGAGGAGGAAGACTTTTTTCTGTGAGTCTACATATAATGGGTAGACGAAATTAGGCACATACTTTGTGAAACTTACTTTTATCTCATAATATACACTAGTATCAATTTTTTGAATTATTTGAGTATTCGGTAGTGATGCTGACAAAATTTCTGCTCCTTGTGAAGGCGGGGCCCCACGGGACCGCGGCTGGGAGGCCAGAATGACAAACTCAAACAGTGAGTCCAACAGTGATCCTGAAAGAATGGAAGCTGTCCCTGTGCTGGGTCTGTGTGTTACATAATGGTCTGGTTGTACCTGTATTTATCAGAGGCTTGCATTGCAGCTACCTAATGCATTGTGTAATCTTCCATGGAGACCCTCTCCCCCATCCTTCTCTCTGTCCTATGGTTCACCTTTCAGCCCAGGCATATGTGATGACTCGGAGTTAGTCAGTTAGAAAATTAAATTAAAAGCAACATATTGTGGAAATTTTGACTTTTTTGTGCCTTAAGGCTCAGTAAGTAGTAGAGGTAAGATCGGGCCTACAAAAATCCAGCCCAACCCAGCTTGGGGGTATTGAAGTTCGAACCCGACGTATTTGCGGGACCGAGCCCAGATTAACCCTAAATTTTCGTAGTTTATTACTGAGACCTTTTTTTTAAAAATTTGTGAGGAGGGCTTCTTTCTTGCGTTTTTAAAAAAAGTATCCACCTGTAGTTGATCTTAGTTTATTTTTCCTTGTGGAAGAGCCTCGCAGACTGGGACGCGCCAAGCCTGTGGACACGCCTAACCAAGCGTTTGGATGAGGGCTGCGTCAACCGTGCGGATCCTCCAAAAAGAGAAATAAACTCTGAACAATTAAGCACGGGCCACAAGGGCGTGGACGAGGATTGCTTTGTGCAAAAAGGGACAGAATCCACCACGTGGATCTTCCACAGAGAAAAAAAAAAACTAAGATCAACTATAGATGCATGCCAACAGCATGGACGGGGACTGCGCCGCACTAAGGTAGGGCGCTATCCAATGTGCGGACCCCCACCCCACAAAGAAAAATTAACCTGGAACAATTATGAACACGCGCCAAGCGCAGATAATTTAAGAAAGTCTGCAACAGAGAAGCCTGGCCCGACGCGATCCTGAAGTAATGATTGACATTTTAGGCCTAACCCGAATTTTTGCTCAGGTTCATTTAAATTTTTTAGAAAATGCTAAATAAATTTTCTTGGCAGCCTCAGTGTACAGTGTTTACAAAGGGAGTTCAAACTTACAAGGAGTTCGATTTTACAGATGGAGTTCAGAACAGGAAATAATGAAATCAAATATGTTTATACAAAAGGAAAGACGGTGTACATTTTGGGATTGGGCCTAAGATCTTACCTCTACTCAGTAGTCACACATTCTTCATGCCTTAATGATACAAATTCAGACGAAAATGAGGCCTAATCTGTCTGACGCCTTGGTGTCTGGTTGTCACTCAGCGTGCAGTCTCAAGTGGACGAGGTGATCGATGTGATGCAGGAGAACATCTCCAAGGTGATCGAGCGGGGAGAGCGTCTCGAGGACCTGCAGGACAAGTCGGGTGAGTCTTTTAAAAATGTGTATCTAAGGGCACATCCTACATACTGAGGGTATGAAAACAATTAGGACAATGGAACCCAAAATGAGCAATCATATTTTTTCAACAATCACAATTACTCTAAGCATTGTACGTTGCTGTAAATTAGCCATGGTGCAATTTAGGTAAAGAACCAAGATATTGTTGATCCTATTATAAGAAGACCTATCTGTCCTTTACCGGTTAATGGAGAATGGAATGTCGATTGTGAAAAGTGCAAGAAAAGCCATAAAAAAATTATACACCCCTCTTTAAAATAGCAGTGGGGATTTGTATTCGTTATCTTTAGGAAGTTAGACATATTGAAAATACAATCTTGTTATTTCACACAGCGCCTAATTTACTTGCAAATACTACCCAATTTACAGCGTGCGCTAATCAAATTAAAAATATTAGGTAGCAAAGCACGAGAATATTTCTCCTAAACCCCAAATTTAGGGCCGTTTAATTGAATCAATGCAAACATTTGTCCAATTTGTTTTAAACCTAAAATATTTGGTTCTTTTAGAAATAAGTAAATATGACCAATGTTTTGGTCATATTATACATTACACCCAAACTGGCTCATATTGTTAAATACCAAAAAGTATTGTTTCAAACCGTTCAAAATTGTGTCATTTATTCAGAGGAACTTAATACATGTGGTCATTTAGCTTATTTTCAAGCAAGAGTTAGATAATTGTATAAAAAACAGTACATATATAAGAGTGTAAATAACCAAAAATTCCCCACGTGTCCCAGGAGCGTGCACGTGTTAGCTCAAAGGCCCGCTGTTGCCACTTTAGTGGAGAAGAGGCTCGATCATTTCCAGTTGCCTGGCATTTGTGCAGTTTTCGTATCCGAACAGCCAACAACACATGTGCGACCCATTTGATTGACCCCCTCGGGCAGGTGCTGTCTTTGAAGTTTCATAAAGTTCCATTCCTCCGGGTTAACAACGTCTCCACAAGAAACGGCAGATGCATGACAAAACCTTGTGCGGGAGGGCCGTCCTCGTTCAAATAGACGCTAACGTTTACACACCAGCCAACGCTACGTTAATAGTGGTATCCAGGCGACTGGCTAAAACGCAACGCTGAATCTGAGGGGGCAAATGTGTTTTTGTTCTCATGCTTCTAAATTGGAAATGTTTCATGTGTTCTGGTACCTTACGCAACAGCGATTTGAGTCTGAGCCACCTTAGTTGGATCCAAGTACACGCAATACACAGCCTCTCCTAATATTTCCCCTCACGTGTCCTCATATGTTTATATTCATTTTTCCAGAAAGCCTATCGGACAACGCATCGGCTTTCAGCAGCCGAGCCAAACAGCTGCACAGGAGGATGATGTGGCGGAATTTGAAGGTGTGTTGTTAGGCCACTTTCACTTCCTGGTGACGGATATTTAGCTTCACAAAGCACTGTCGTCCTCAGATGAAGCTGATCATTGCTTTGGTCGTTGTGGGTCTCCTGCTGATTATAATTGGTGCGTATCTTAGTTATTGCATTTATTAGTTGGTTTAATAGTATAGGTGTAACACCTGATACATTAGTCAACTACATGAATTTGGAAACCTCTGAATCTTGGCTTATCAAATCTAAATACTTGTTATTTTTATTGTCCTACAAGTAAGAAGCGAGTAAGCGCAGTTTTCAAATTGGCTGGTAAAAAATAACCCAATTTGGGTCAACAGTGGGCTGATCCAGCATTCTTGAACAAACTACCCACAAAGTTTGATCGTTTTTTATTTTTTTAAGAAAAAAAAACATAACTGAGGTGATTCCCCCCACCCCAAAAAATGCTCTTTTAACTGGCTCATTTTATTTCAAAGCTCCAAAAGGACATTGCTTACCAAACTGAACCAAAAATTTGTTATGTTTCAACCCTCCCAAAACTTTGTTTATCAACACCCAGAAAAATTGTCATATTGTAAATTTTTATTCTTTTTATTTTATTTTGTTTACCCATTTGTACTCTCATTACTAGAGTTTGTTGAACCAAATTAAATTATCATGCAGGCAAATTTGGGGAAGTTTCAGATTTAAAAAAAAAAAACAATGTATGCCATGGCTTCACATGTGGGTGTTGGTCAGTAGTGTAAAACCAATCTGAAAAGTTACAATCCAATGTGATTTTTTTTTAACAAACCATCAATTTGTATGCACTGACGGTATTTATTTATTTGTTTGCAGAAAATACGAGCAATATCCTTTTAGTTTGAAAAATAAAGCTAAAAATTTCCTTCGCTGACGCATTGTAGGTCAAAGCCCTTGGAATTCATTTTTTTAAATTAAATGTTACATAAAACCAATGTCTTGTTTTGGAAAAACAAGGATTTCTTTTTAGCTGACATTTCGGTTAATTAGGAGATCAAACGTTAAAATATTTGTTGGTTGCATCCCTAGTCACGCGACTTTGGTATCAAACAACTTGAACATGCCCTGTGGCCTTCATTGTTTCTCATTTTGTCTCTTGGGTCTCAGTTCCAGTGATTCTACGTTATCACTAGTCCCTCGGCCACTTTTCTGGAATGGGGGCTTGGGCGCCGGACGACCCTCTCCCCCAGCCCCTATTTCTTCTTCAGCAATCATCATTCAGGCTGGCCCAGGCCACCACCATTCCTGCTTCGGATTTTTAGAAAGTGTAGACTGTTTCATTGGATGCGGGCCACTTAAGTTGTACAGTTAGATGTGATATTGTGTTAATGTGCCAATCTATTTAGACAGAAAGGGCATATAGGGAACCACAGTGAAGGACATTTGTTCTTCTTCATCCTTTTTATCCATTCCTTCATGGAAGTACCCATCCAAGTATGTCTGGACTTCAATAGTGTGTTGACTCAAATGGACGATGACAACACTGGCACTCAAGTATCAAAATCTATCATTCTCCACCTGGCAAATAAGATGGTCTAAGGAAAATCTACTGGTCATGAATGTCTCCAGGCTGATTCGGTCAACCTGCACCTGAAATGTATCTTTATAGTATATGTCGGGTTTTTTGTTTTTGTTTTTGTTTTGTTTTTCGGACAATTGTGCTATGAAGGTGACGTTTTATCTTTTGGGCATTTCAAAGGCTATTTTTAAAACTGTGAAACTGGACATACGAATAAGTGTTTTATTTAATTTATTCCAAGATGTACATAATGATACTGTAACACCACAATTTTCTGTAAGCATTCTGATTCTTAGCCCATCCTTCTCCACCTCGCTTGAAATAAAGTGCTTTTGAAGGTCCAGTCTAGTTTGGTTTGAACCAGTGGTCTGGTGGACACTTTAAAAGGGACGGTGTGTGATATTTTTTCCTCCTAGTGGTACAAAAAAAATGTTCATTCAATTAAAAAAAAATACTTTGAATTCGATACAAGGAAAAAATGTGTAAACTTTAATTTCTATAAAAAATCGTAGGTCAAGAAATTTGTATCTAAGTGTGCCACCATGTTTGTCTGGCAACTTGCTGCCACGCTGTGCTTTGTGGTACTAGTTTTTGTTCCCATTAGACAATTCAGTGCCATCTATTGGTCAAATATTACACACTGGTAAAAGATGGGGATGTTGGATCAACACTTGGGAGAGTTGATGGGAAAAAAAAATGTTCCCTCTAATGCAATAAAATTCCAATAACTGATACACTTCTAGGGTGGCATTAGCTCAGGAGGTAGAGCGCTCGTCTTGGGATCAAGAGGGTTGCAGTTTCGATTCCCGGCTATTCCGCGTTATATGTCGAAGTGTCCTTGAGCCAGACACTGAACCCCTAATGCCCCCGATAGCAGGTAGTTGCCTTGCGTGGCTGATGGTTAGTTAGTGTGTAAAAAGGAAAAGTGTGAAGCACTTTGGGAGGTGTTCATTGACTTGAAAAGTGCTATATAAATGCAGACTATTTACATCTGTTTTCCTGATTTGATCACTGGACAGACCTGCCTTTTTCATGGGAAATGGAGATTCGATGTCTATAGCCGTCGCTGAGACTACATTTTTTAACTTTAAATATACTGACATATTTTGGCAAAAAGGTCCATCATTTTATAATAATGCAAGAGAGGAAAAATAGGTAATGCCTTTTTATCCTTATGAATCAAGAGGACTAGTACTGTTGTGGACTGCTTCTGGAAATGGTTAACTATCGTGATCTTCCATAATATTTTATTCCTAACTGGCCTTTTGTTTTAGTGGTTTATCTCATCTATTTTAACCCTACTAGTTATCACAGCCTGGTAATTAAGCCATATAATGCAGTATATTGATTCTTAATTTCTATGTCAAAAAAATACACATGAAATTTAGGTTCAAACAACGAAATAAATAAGACAAAAATAGACTAAATGCAAAGTCTTTTACTGGGACAAGGATCCCTTAATATGTTACTAAAGTATTGATGTAGACTTTGTCGAAAAAACGAAAGCCACAAGTGATGCAATGTGTATGTTTTCACGTAAACATTTTTCCTTATTGCTCATTCATTGAATGTTTTATACATCACTTTGAGTTGCATCCTGGAGTCTGAAAAGTGGTATACAACTTATTTTTGGTTGATTAGATTGATGTGAACGTGAACAAAACAAATGCATGTGAAAAAAGCAGTCCTACTAAAAATTTCAGAAAGCGAATCCAGGCAACACAAAAGTAGCTCTTTGCTTCAAGAAAGTTTGCTTACTACTGCTGCAGTTTATATTTTATAGAACGTGGGAACTTTAATGAGTATATCAGACCTCATTATTGTCCTAACAAATCTGTCACAGGCCCCAACCACAACTTCTCTACCCGGGGATTATTTTTTTATTTGACGTTTTAAAAAGACCAGTCCACGACTGGTAAGAACATTCACTTAGTAATATTATTGATGAAGCACACAAAATTCCATCAGGATATAGCTGGTTGGGCTTGGGACATTTTAAAAAACATCCTCCCACATTGGCAGCAGAGAATGTTTTGGTTCTGCGTCTGGGATGACTTCAGATTCCGGGCATAGCAGCGGTTATGTGAGTCACATAAAAGGAAATCAAACGCACGTTAACAATGCCAAGTGGCATTAGTCACACTCGTGGAAGACTCTGTGAAGTTCTATGTAAATGATAGGGGCGTCTCGTCTCGGTAGCAGCTAGGACAACAAATCTCCATTGAGAGACGATTTAAGACTTTTGGATTAGGTCTTTGAAAACAAGCATGTTAATCCCATTTCCGTATTCACTTATTTTTTTCAGGATGGAATAGAATTGCCTTTATTGTCATTGACCACAACGTAGAGTACATTGTTTACAAAATACGTTGTAACCCTTCAGAATAAATGTTTAAAAAAATAAAGTAAATAAATTCAGGATTAATAGCTCATATTTATAGGGTATTGTTTGTAGACTGGCTTGATTCGTATGCACATCAAAAACATTAGCAGCAACGTTGTTCAAACACAATAATAAAGAAATAAAACATACGTTTTCCAATACATAAGCAATACTTTTTTCTACTGTTGTGTGTGGTCGTTTAGGGTGGTGATGGCTCTGGGGAATAAACTGTCTCTGAGCCTGTAAGTCCTTGTTTTAAGGGACCTGTATCACCTGCCAGGGGGTAGCAGGTCAAAAAAGTGGAAGTGGCCGGGTTTGGGATGAGTCTTTATAGGGACAGTGTGTTTAATCCGACCCTTAGATGTTGCTGTATTTTTTCTTGCAACCTAAAATGAGTGCAAGGAAGTGTATCATTTTTTTCCCCAAAATTTTTCTGCAAAAAAAAAAACAATGAAAAGGGGGATAAAATGAGAAGAAAAGGAACAATAACGAAAGAGGTGGGAAAGGAAAATAAAAGATACAAGGGAAAAATAAACAAAATGAGAAAAATATTGGGAAAAAAATGGGAAAGGAACTAAAAAAAAAAAGCGAAGAAAGAAATGGCAAAAGAGGAAAAAATAAAAGGGGAATATTAAAAGAATGATGAAAGAAAATGATTAAAAAAAGAGATGAAAAAATGTTAAGATAGAAAAATGGTACAAAAAAAAAAGCTATGCATATATAATATATATACATATATATATATATATATATGTATGTATACAAAAAGAAATGGAGAAAAAATAAGTTTTGGCGGAAGAATGTTGGACAATCGTGAGCCTCGTGTTATATAAAATAAATACAAATTTCTTGACCTACAAGCATTTAAAAAATATGCTCTTTTATATAATAGTTAATGTATTTTTGGTTTATTTAATTGAATATATTTTTTAAATATGTTTTTTTACTATTAGGAGATGCTGAATAATACATCCATCCATTAACTGCACTGCTTATCCTCAGTAGGGTTGTTGGAGCCCATCCCAGCTATCTTCAGGCAGTGGGCAAGGGACACCCTGAACCGGTTGCCAGCCAGTTGCAGGGCACTGAATAATACACTGTTCCTTTAATAATTTAGTCAACTCTGCAGTAGTAGGTAGAGCTGGGCAGAAAGCAGCCTATGATTATCTGGGCTCTGTTAGCAACTCCAAACCTTCTCCTTCCCTTGACTGTGACATTCTCATAATTTGAGTCCTCAATCACAGGTCAGACTAAAGAGATATGAAGAAGAAGAAATTAAGGATCTGAGCGGGGGTGCCCCTGGTGTCGCCCTGGCAGGGGCCATAATGCGTTAGACAGTTATAATTGTCGGCTCCTTCCTGAGGAGAAAATCACTTTTAAATGCTACAATTATTCCAAATGGTCCTTGAACGCATGCCCAGTGTTTTTAGCCCAAGCAAAGGCGTGACAAGAAGGCCTCTCCACATATTATTTCATTCTGCTGCTCATCTGAAAATAAACGGGAACATTGCAGCTATCGTCTGACGCTATACGTGAGTTAGCTGTTGTGAAGAGATGGAAGAGCTAAATGTCAACCGTCGGCCAACAGGATTAAGCAGTCATTAACAGAACTAACAGCTCATGATATCAAGATGAACACTTTTGAAAATATAAGTTGTTTATTCAAAGGAAAACTATCTAAAAAGGACTTTCGACTACATTTGTCCAGGGTTGGGTAGGGTTACTTTAACTGGATTACTTTTGGGTTACTCCAATACCAAATATGCTAATAAAAGACAAAAGAAACTAAATATGAATAAAATGACTAAATTTTGTGCAGGCTTGGGGAGTAAAGGAATACATGGAACGGCAAAAATGATGTTGGCAAGCTGTTTGGATTTATTTTCATTTTGTTTCTGTGGCATTTTATGTTAGTTTTGCCGGAGATCAAAGAGATCAAAGCCAGGAGAGAAAGCTTACCACGTGTTGTGAGTCATCATTTTATTCCTATTTAGTTTCTTTTGTCTTTTATTAGCATATTTGGTATTGGAGTAATCCAAAGGTAATTGAAAGTAATCAAGTTAAAGTAACCCTACCCAACCCTGCATTTGTCCATATGCACTCCCCCTAGTTTTATCTTCCCCGTTTCGTAGATATATTTCCTCTCTTAAAGAGACAGTGTGGCTCCTCGTGGTACCAAAAAAGTTCAGAACGAAACAAAACATTGATAAGCAGACTAGGCCAAAGTACACGAACTATCATACTAATTATCTTTTTATTAAAAAAAAAATCATAGGTCGAGAAATTTGTTTATTTCTTTTACATAATGGAATACCTGCTTAGCTCGTTGCCATGTTTGTCGTCTGGTCGCTTGCTGTGGCACTCGTTATCATTTGCATTCGACAACAGTGCCATCTAGTGGTCAAATATTCCACACTGGGTCTTAAAGTTTTTTTCTTGTTTTTTTTTATTGTACGACTTATTTTTCCAGGATTTATTTTTCTTTTCAACTTATTTTCAGTATTGGGAATAACAGCCATAGCGCCGTTACGGAATGGTGTTACTTTTTTCACTATTGGGTGAATCTAACTAATTATTTTTTCCGCTGTAACAATGCCGATACCGTCCGTTACTGATTTTCATATCATGTCACCATTCAAAATAGCGACTACCCTATATTTTTTTGGGCATTCTTTGTTGTTGACTTTGTATTTTCTTGAGCATACACAAAGGATTCGAATTGTTTTGTATTTCATTTTTGTTGTTGTATATTTATGAATATATTATTTTTCAGGGCAGCACGGCGGCGCAGTGGTTAGCGCGTGTGCGGCACTGTTCTGAGGTCATGAGATCGAACCTCATGTGTGAAGTTTGTATGTTCTCCCCGTGCTTGCGTGGGTTTCCTCCGGGCACTTTCCTCACACATTCCAAAAACATGCATGTCAGGTTAATTAGCCGGTCCAAATTGTCCCTAGGTGTGAGCGAGCGAACTGTCTGTCCCTGTGTGCCCTGCGACTGGCTGGCAACCAGTTCAGGGTGTCCCTTGCCCACTGCCCGAAGATAGCTGGGATGGGCTCCAGCACCCCCGCGACCCTACTGAGGATAAGCGGTGCAGATAATGGATGGATGGATGGATGGATATTATTTTTCAGTAGTAATGTGTTTATATGGGGCGGCACGGCGGCGCAGTGGTTAGTGCGGGTGCGGCACAGTTCTAAGGTCTCGGGAACCTCCTGTGTGGGTTCAAATCCAGCTACCGGACTTCCTGTGTGGAGTTTTTATGTTCTCCTCGTGCTTGCGTGGGTTTCCTCCGGGCACTCCGGTTTCCTCCCACATTCCAAAAACATGCATTTCAGGTGAATTGGCCGGTCCAGATTGTCCCTAGGTCTGAATGAGCGAGCGAGTTTTCTGTCCCTGTGTGCCCTGCGATTGGCTGCCAACCAGTTCAGGGTGTCCCCTGCCCACTGCCCGATGATTGCTGGGATGGGCTCCAGCCCCCCCGCGACCCTACTGAGGATAAGCGGTGAAGCTAATGAGAATGTTTTTATATAAAATAGAAAAGTTTAGTATTTGTTTTTTTTTAATCCTTTATCACTTTAGTTAATGTATTTTTTATTTTGTTTCTTTTTTTCCATTTGTCTTTTTTCCTTTATTTTCCCCCTTTTTAATTCATTCCATGCATAGTGTTACATAATTTAAAAAAAACTAGAGTTGTTCGGGACCCGAGAGATTCTGCTCTTTTTAGTGAGCCGAGCCAATAAAGCTGGTTCTCTAAAAAGAGTCCAAATCCCCATCTTTTCAAATAAACTTCGGTCAAAGACGTCACTGCGCCGTTTCCTATTTGCTCGGAAAATTTCAAATTTTTTGACTTGCAACTTCTTTTTAAAGTAACAGAAATAGCTACTTTCCCTGGTAACTAGTTACTCTTACTAAAGAGTAATTCAGTTAGTAACTCAATTACTTTTTGGTAGTAGTGAGTACCTACAACTGAAACTCCTTTAAAATAAGCATAATCTGCAAATGGGGCAAGGATTTTGTGTGGGTCTCTGCTGAAGTAAGATGGTTTGTAAATAGTTTTATTTGGAACAAACATCCTAATGTTTTATACATATTTGTAGAAAAATATGATCAAATTTGCAAAATAGTCTGCTATGGGACGTGGCTTATAATTTAGTTTTGCAATTTATTTCCACATTTGGTGTCTGCTGCTAAGAAAACGTTATTACATCCACATCCATACATACCATTATTATGAATGCCAAAATTTCACTAAATATTGTAAGGGAATGTGAAATGATTCATTTTTTTTATCAGTGAAAAACACAGAAGACAATACATTAAACTATAATCAAAAAACATTTATTTCAGAAATCATTTGACTAATTTGTTTAAGATTTTTAAATGTTATGTGTAACAAAAGTAACAGTTATGATGAACGGTAAATGTTTTTTATTTCATTTTATGTTTAATACATTACATTTTATTTTTTATGTGCAATAGTTTGTTGTTATTTTCAGATCAATTTTAAATTGTATTTTTTTGTATCAAGAAGTTATTTTTCTTTAAAATAAATTAATGAATAACTATTTTATATATATATATATAGAGAGAGAGAGAGAGAGAGAGAGAGAGAGAGAGAGAGAGAGAGAGAGAGAGAGAGAGAGAGAGAGAGAGAGAGAGAGAGAGAGAGAGAGAGAGAGAGAGAGAGAGAGAGAGAGAGAGAGAGAGAGAGAGAGATGTATATATAATCGTTTGCAAAATGTTAACATTACAAGAATAGTAATCAACACAGCCCAGAAAATCATCGGCTGATCCCTTCCAAGTCTAGAAGACGTTGCCGGCTTGTGAGACCGCAGCAGAGGCATCAACATTATTATGGACTCCTCCCAACCCGGCCATCACCTCTTTGACCTGTTGCCCTCTGGTAGGTGCTAGAGGTACCTTAAAGCTAAGAAAAAAAGGCTCAGCAATAGCTTTTTCCCCAAGGGCTATCACCACCCTAAACGAGAGCACAAAACTTTGCAACTTATAAGGGGATTTTTGTTGCTGTTAAATGTTATTATGCTTCTTTTCCTTGCACTATTGTTACATTGCACAATTTTTTATTATAACTTAGCCAGCCTCTAAGCAATAAATAGTCAATATTATTTGCCCATTATCCTGATAGTTATTTTTTCTTTTTTAAGTTTTTATTACATGTTTAAGCTAGAGTTCTATGTCTAAACTTGCATACAATGTTTAAAAAAGGTTAATATCAATTACAATAAAGACAATTCAATTCAAAATGCATGAATATATTTTTACTGGCCCTGCGATTGGCTGGCAACCAGTTCAGGGTGTCCCCTGCCCACTGCCCGATGATTGCTGGGATGGGCTCCAGCACCCCCGCGACCCTACTAAGGATAAGCGGTGCAGCTAATGAGATGAGATATTTTTACTGCTACATTTTTTTTCTTCGTTATAGAAAGTATTTCATGTACTTTTTTCCCTTGAAGTATGTTGTGCACTATTGTCACTTGCTGACTGTCATGTTCCCCTTTTCTGCCTTGTTACCACCTTAGACCGTGGTAGCGTGAACAGCACCCCCCCACCTCGCAAAACGAAAGGGGACACGGCAGTAACCAAATCCCATGAAGCCCCGACTTTCTTGGAATGTGTGTGTCATATCCCTAATACTTACATCCAGGTTATTAAATAAACACACCACTACCATTACACACGTTTAGTTGTTTGGGGTCGTGGGTGGGTCAAAAAAAAGCCCCGCTAAAAGAGTGAGAAGATGGAAGCCCCCACCTCTTTCCGTAAATCCATCTTTTTTCCCCTCCCCTCCCTCCTTTTTACCTCATCCGCCTGCTGTATAAATATCTGTCAGCGACACGGGGACAGATCATTAAGCAACCTGCTCGCAAAGGAGGCAACAGCAACCAGAGAGACTCCCCCTGACAAGCCCGTTTGATATTTACTCCCTCCTCCATCCTCTTCATCATGTTCCTGCTACTCTCCATGTTCCTGTTGGGGCTCCTGGCCACGCAGGGTGACGCCCAGGACCGAGCAGCCCTCTGGCGAGGAAATGACCGCAGTGGGCGCTGCCAGTACACCTTCACCGTCGCCAGCCCGACCGAGGCCAGCTGCTCCCAGGCCGGAGGCCCCGAGATGGAGGCCGTGAAGAACAGACTCACCCTGCTGGAGGCGCTGGTGTCCAGGCTTAACGGAGCGAACGCGGGGCCTGACGCCGGGGCCCGAGTCCAGGAGGCGCTGACCCGGGCGTTGGGTGAGAGGAACCTCCTGCAAGGCGAGAAAGAGCGTCTGGAGAGGGAGCTGGGCTCACTTCAGAGGCGCTTGGAGGAGATGCTGAGGGAGACGGAGATTCTAAGAAGCAGACCGTGTCCCCCGCAGACTCCTGTGGTTCCCAACCCTGGTCGAATGAGACCTGGTGGAGGTAAGAAGCACAATTACTTAAAGATGGGTTGCAATTTTTGAGGTGTATTAAAAAGTAGAATATTTTCTCTTATTAGGAATGATTTAACAGTTCCCAACTTAGTGAAAGGCGCTTCGAGATACAATGTACTATAATTATTATTGTGTTTTTTTCCATATCTGCTTTTTTCTTATTTTAAGCAGCGCTTTTTCGGTACGGAACACATTAGGAAGGAAGAATAGGGGGGACATGGGGGGAGGTGTCGGAAGTGTGATTTCATGCTCGTCCTTGCGGCTTTTTGTTTGTTTACCCTGAAAGTGGTGAGAGAAGGAAAAGGCCTGTTTCAAGTAGAGTCCAAACACCAACCCAAACCCCAAAAAGATGAAAACAAGAAGAGTGCATCTAAGAAATGCACACGTAACATAAGGAGCTTGCAATGATGACACAATCAGAAAATGGTGGCAGCGGGTAAAAATGTTCCACTTTGCGTCCAGCACCTTTAAGGTGTTTCCACATTAGTCCTTGCTTTACTGTCATTGGATACACCAAATGCCAAATTTCCAAACTCGATATTTAGTTCCCAGTAGTGGTAGAAAAACGACATAATTTACCTTGTATTTCTAGCAACAAATAATTCTTAAAATTTGTAACTTTTTCTCGAATAATTATCCTTTTTTAATCAAATAAAATCATAATACACAATAACCGAAAACAAATGAAAAATGAATGTATAATTCATTTTGTTGAGTCGCGCAAATCCTTCAGAGTTCCCGATTTGATTTTTTTTTATAGTTATTAAAGCTATTGGAAATTATATTAGAGCTCGATCTGGCCCGCAGCCTGTATTTTTAACATGGCTGTTCAGGTAGCCCCTAAGACAGGGGTGTCAAACTCATTTTAACTCGGGGGGCCACACGATTGAACAAACATTCTGCCGGGGGCCAGACTAGTAGATTAAAGAGAAAGAAAAAGAGATAAAAAAATAAGAGAAAGTGGGAGGGAAAAGGAGAGAGGGCGAGACAAAGAAAGAAAGAGAGTGAGAGAGCGTGAGAAACAAAAGATAAAAAGTTGCGAGAGAGGGGGAAAAGAAAGGGAGAGGAAGAAAGAAATCCAAAGAGAAATAGAAAGACAGAAGGAGAGAAAAGAGAAAAGAAAGTGCAAAGGGTATGAAGAGAGAAAGAGAAAGGAGAGAATAGGAAGTTAGAGCAAAAGAGGTTAAAAGACACAGAGAGAGAAAGAGACAAAGAGCAACAAAGGAAGAGAAAATAAGAGACACAGAGAGTGAAAGAGACTGAGCCAGAGTGGGAGAAAAGGGGTGGAAAAGAAAGAAAGAGAGAGAGAGAGAAATAAATAAATACAATTACAGTGTCTTTGTGAGAGGCACCTGGCTTTGGCAACATCAAGTTGACATATTTCAACCTGCAGCTTGTTTTTCTCTTGCGCTTCTCTGAGTGCTGTCTCGCGGGCCGGATTAAATCCCTTAGCAGGCCCGATCTGGCCCGCGGGCCGCCTGTTTGACACCTGTGCCCTAAGACCATCTGAGTAGCCTGTGAACATGTTCTGAAAATATCTTAACAGTGATGAGTCATTGTGATTTTCTTAGAAATTGTATCTCTAACCGGCATACTGTTTTTGTGGTTGAATTCGCCTATTACAACCCTACATTTAATTACTCAAACCTAGTAATAACATCGTAACAACCTAGTAATAACATGATAATTTGGTATTTTAAAAATGCATATCAAACTTGTAGCCCTTCGCGCTTATCAGTAAGCTTCAAAAAGAGTGGTGCTCCTTCTCCACCACATACTCATTTAGATACCTCCGGTACACTGGGGACAAATTAATATTTTGAATTGGATGTTTGCATGTGAACAGAGCTCAGTTTACCCCGCGCCCCCTCCTCTAGTGGGTCAGCTCACTATTTGCTAGCCCTTATGCCAGACGTCAGGGGGATTGAAATGCGATGCATGGCCTGAAAGAGGAGGTTACGCATTTGAAGCTTTTAATGACGCCAGTGAAGGGGGACAAAAAGGGGGGCTGTTGGGATCTTCGACTCCCTACAAAAAAAAAACAGGGAGGTAAAGCTCTGCATTTGAGGTAGAGGAGGTCCAAATCTTTAATTACCCCCACTAGTGTCCACAATAGATCCATACTCGGACCTGGTTTCTCAGCGAAGGTCAGGTGTGCCAAGAAATCACTGTGGCGACCAGGGTTGGGTAGGGTTACTTTAACTGGATTACTTTCAATTACTTTTGGATTACTCTAATACCAAATATGCTAATAAAAGATAAAAGAAACTAAATTTTGTGCAGGCTTGTAGAGTAACGGAATACATGGAACGCCCAAAACGATGTTGGCAAGCTGTTTGGATTTATTTTCATTTTGAAACTGTCGCATTTTATGTCAGTTTTGCCGGAGATCAAAGAGATCAAAGCCAGGAGAGAAAGCTTACCACGTGTTGTGAGTCATTTTGCACCAAATGCATATTGCACAAACCCTACGATACCAAACTGTATGTAACATCCTATATGCCGACATTTCTTGGGTAAATTTTGCGTGAATTATAACTATAACCTTATCCTCCTTGTTTTATAACCTTATCTTCTCTGTTCCTTTATCTTCTTGGGTTTTTTACCTCACTGTGATTGTGTGAAACTGGAGTGTCATGCCCAATCTCGTTGTCACAATATGTTAACCCAATTTGTAACAATGGCAATAAAGGTGTATTCTATTCTATTCTATTCTATTCTATTCTATTCTATTCTAATTTTATTCATATTTAGTTTCTTTTGTCTTTTATTAGCATACTTGGTTTTGGAGTAATCCAAAAGTAATTGAAAGTAATCATGTTAAAGTAACCCTACCCAACCCTGGTGGCGACTAACAGAGATGGGAGAACATCTGGACCACACACACGGGGGGTTCGTCAAAAGTGTTTACCTGAAGTACTGATGGATGGTTTTGTCCACAGACCTTTGATATTTCTCTCATTTAGTTTTCTACTAAGAACTTTCAGAGGTTGTTTTCGGTCCCGCTTGAGTTTTTCCTGTCTCTGGCATTTCTCACTGCATGGAAGCCATTAAAATTTTCTTTCTAGCTCATTAAATCTGAATGTTTTTATGCCACTGCTCACAGTTTTGACCTTTTTCTCAACTTGAGCTCTGTTTGCATATGTTATGGATTGATGAGAATTTTATTTTTTAAGTCCTATCCTGGCTTTTTGTTGCCTAAACAATACATTTGGTTTCATATTCCACCAACATTTTCTGACATTCACACATTTTGTAGTGGTTGGCAGATAGAAACACTTAAAAGCTTAGGGTGGCACATCAAGACTAAAATCCAATGTCTAATTTCGTTGAATACAATGTTTTGCTGAGGTTTTGAGCTTTTCCTTGCCCGCATGTTGGTTTAAGATCAGGTAATGGTGTGATTGTAATCCTGTGCAGTCCTTTGAGACATTTTTGTGATTAAGGTCTATATAAATACATGTGACTTGACTACGTTGCTATCAATGAAAGAAAGGCAATTCTATTATATTCTACAGGTTATTAATGAAATTGACCGTTTCTTGTTCAATAATAATAAGTGTAATTAAATGATTTCTACACAGAAAATTTACAGTTTTATATATAAGAAAAAAAGAATATTATCTCTCCTAGGGTTAGGTAAAGGGTTAGGGGGTAAGGGTTATACTGTGTTTTTATCCGATTCATTTTTTAAATTTCCTGTATATCACTGCAAGGACAAAATCTGATGAAAAATGAAAAAGAATAACCCCTTCTAAGTAAAATAACTCTTGTTTTTAATCACTATTTCTGTATTACATAATTACTTTTACTTTTATGTATTGTTTAAATTTGAAGCCTGAAGCTCCATACTAATAATTGGAGTAAAAATAAGTAAAATGTTCTTATTCTGTTGGCATCAGGTATTTATTATATTTTCTTTGTCTTTTTCCCTTTCCGTGAATCCCTGCAAACATTGTCCAAAACCGAAGAAAGAAACCCGAGTGTAATAACAATAATAAGCTTTCCAAGCAAAAATATTGTATTTTTTGACTGCTACATCTAATACTTTACTCTAATAATTTATAATGAAAATCAATAATTTACCAGCATAATTTTTGTTTGCAACATATTTTCCGGACTATAAGACACACCCTTCAAAAATAATCTTTTGTCAAATGTTTTTCATATATAAGGTGTACTGGACTATAAGGTGCATGGAACTAAAACTACCATGATGGCTGAGGTCGCATAAAATAATCAGAAAATGTAAATGGTCTGCATTTATATAGCGCTTTTCAAGTCAATGAAGACTTCCCAAAGCGCTTCACACTTTTCCCTTTTACACACTAACTAAACGATAGCAGCGTCGGCAACTACCTGCTATTGGGGGCACTGTATGTAACATCCTACATGCCCAGATTTCTTCTGTAAATATTGTGTAAATTATAACCTTATCTTCTTTGTTCCTTTATCCTCTTTGTTTTATTTTATCCTCACTGTTGAATGTGAAACTGGAGTGCCACGTCCAATTTCGTTGTCACAATATGTTCAACCCATTTTGTAACAATGACAATAAAGGTATATTTATTCTATTCTATTCTATTCTATTCTATTAGGGATTCAGTGTCTTCAACATCGAACCTGGGACCTTTTGATCCCAAGACAAGCGCTCTACCTCCTGAGCTAATGACACCCTAGAAATGTATTCGTTATTGGAATTTGATTGCCGTAGAGGGAAAAATGTTTTTTTCCATCAACTCTCTCTCGTGTCGATCTAACATCTCCATCTTTAAAGAACCAGTGTGTAATATTTGACCACTAGATGGCACTGAATTGTCTAATGGGAAAAAAGACTAGTGCCACAGTGCCAGACAAACATGGTGACACCCTTAGATACAAATTTCTTGACCTATGATTTTTTCATAAAAATTAATAAGTTTACATATTTTTTTCTTGTATCGAATTCAAAGTATTTTTTAATTGAATGAACGTTTTTTGTACCACTAGGAGCGCTCTACCTCCTGAGCCAGGACAGGCAATATTTATTTTTTGATATATAAAAAAATCTATCATTTTTACTTAATGCACTATGTATTTTTATGGATTTGGAAATTATTCAATTATATTTTAATTATATATTTTTTTAAACGATTAAAAAATATATACATTTTTTTTAATTCAATAAAAGTACTTCACTTATGTGTATTCAAATTTTATTACGTACATTATATGTATGTTATATTATTTCCTGATAAATGCAAACTTATGTCATAGAATATAAACTGACATTATGAAATTTTGTTTCACCATTGAAATAGATTCACTCATGAATTTTTTACTATATGACCAAGCATTTTATTGTAATTATGCAGTTCCAATTTTATTTACCATATTCTCCAATCTATAAGAGGCATTGGATTAAAAACTTGCTTTATAATGGAAAATTTCGGGTTTGTAGGTAGCTTATAGTCTGGAATAAAATGTTTTTTTTTTTGCAGGATTGAAAAAAATCATAAACAGAAGAGTTACTCTTAAATGTCTGGTAGCAATTCCATTAGTTTCTTGAATTGGTGGCCCTTTTCTGCGCATTCAATGAAATCCATAATGGTCCTGCTCATAACTCACAGCACTATGATAGATGGTATTGTCTCAACAAAGTCCTGACTGGGAATCTCTGATTGCAATTTTCTGTGGCGTTCAGGAGACACCCGCCAGAGTGAAAGTCTAAAGAATTTTGTCTGTTTAGGTTCCAATCCCGTTTCCAACCTTATGACGCTTCCCAACAGGCTGGGTGATGGCGGCAGTTTAAGAGGTCAGGTCTTCTTCTAATTTTTGATTTGTCACATCACGTTTGGGCTCTTTGATGATGTTTGTTGTTTCTTTTTTTTTTTTAACAGACCCGATGTGGCAGCAAGGGTTCCAGGAAGTCAAGGCTGAGGTGACTGAAGTTCCGGCTCCCGAAACATATACAGGTGAGAGTAGTGACAGGACATGCATTTCACACCTAGGCCTTCAGTAGTGATGGATCTGAATCTGTCCCACCCTCAATAACTATTTTAGGCTGAAAAGGTCAGTTTGACAGAAGCAGTGGAAACAGGAATTTTTTTCTTCACCTTTTTTATTGCGATACTTTCGTTACTGCCCCCTTGCCAATTACAGGTTGCTTATACAAGCCTTAACCATACAAAATATAGCACTGAAGCAACTTATGAACAAATTCAACTTACGAACAATCGTCTCGTTCGGAAGTAGGGCAGCGTCTGTATTTCATTTTATGGCCCCTAATACACTTCAGTTATTAAATTTTATAACCTTGAAACGTTTCACTGGAGACCCTATCACAACATAAGTGTTGAATATAAAAGCACACATCTGGATGCAGAACAACCAAGAGAAATGCAATAAAAGGAAGCTGACAGCAGTGTTCCCTCTAAGCTGCGTGCGTGCGCAATCGCGCACTGCCCGCACATTCTCAGCGCACAAGAAAATCTATCCAGCGCAATGTTCCCTCGAAGCTGCGTGTGTGTAGAGTTTTTCGAGAACCGGCTTCTTCGGCTCGGCTCACTATAAGGAACCGGCTCTTTCGGGTCTCAAACGGCTCTTCAGGTTGTTTTTGCTTCTTTCATCCCTATATGACCAAATATTATGTAAAAGTATGCACAAAATGACTTAAAGGAAGAGGGAATAGAACAAAAAAGAGAAAAATACCAAAATGAAAAAGTAGTGAGAAAGTGAGAAAAAAAAGAAAGGAAGAGAAAAAACGAAGGAAAATTTCAGAAAAAAGCCAGAAAAAAAAGAAAAGAAAGAAACAAAGGAAAAAAGTAAATAGAGGACAAAAAGAAAAAGTAACAGCTAGGAAAAAAAAAAACACAATTTTTTTTAAAAGGGATTGAAAAAAATAAATTGAAAAAACTGGAAAAAAGAAGAAAAAGTTTGTGTCTAAAAAATTAGAGGGAACATTGGCTGACAGACATTTTGGAATTATTGAGTAAGTATTCATAGACAAAATATTATTAACACATGATTCAGATATTTTCTACGCCAGCAGAGAAGCCCTGACGCCCCCCACCCTAACCCCTTGGTGAGAGACATTTAAAATTCTGCTCACACGGGTGTTAAAGTTAAAACTTATATAAACTCTATGTTGGCAGAATTACTCAAATAAAAACAAGCATTAAGGTAAATAAATTTCCCAAGCGGGAGAGCACTCCCGTGGGTGTAGTTAACTTTATTCACACAGGAAAAAGAAAAATACACCAGAAATGCGACTTCAAAATAAAAGAGTACAAGACTGATAAACGTACAAGAGATGCAATTAGACTGATTATTGAAGCGTTACTTCATGTGTGTGTGCGTGTGAAAGATTGTTTTTATATTTAGGAATATAAAAACAAGTTATATTCACACAGTAAATTCTGAGAAATATTACCACCAAAACGACCAACCTATCAACGGGACACCCATTTCCCAGTAATATTCATATTCTTGTATCCTTGTATCATCTGTTAATGAGGGCATCTGAGACGCTTCCAAGCCGTTCCTTCCTCCTGTCCGGCCCACAAACATGACGCTAGCAAACAGGAGCCCCTGAAAAAGAAGCCCCCATGGTGACAGGCCCAAAGTAAATATTACTATTAATAAACCTTGTTGCGCTGGGGTCCATGATATCAATGTCGAGTCGGTGGCGGCAAGTCTGGCTCTGATGACTTTTACAAGGTTTTTGAATCTTCATAGCACGTGCTCTCCGCACATGTGAGCTGGAATCAGAAACGCTGCCAAACCCTGCACCTGGCCGAAACAAGCTGCTGCTCTTCTTCCCGCCAAAGTCCGGCTAGCTAAACTAAGATGTCCTCAACAGAATTTTTTTCTTTAACCAATGTAAAAAAAACTATATACAGAAGACCCACGAGATACAATATTAATCCGTTCTGAGGTGGGCATTACAAAAGGAAATTGTCATATAGCTTGAGATAGAAACCTGTGGCAATTGGCTAATGCGTTCCGAATCCTCAGTACCCCAGAAAACATTAAAATAACGAAATAGTAAATAGAATGTACTAGTTATTTGTTAAATACATGCATGTGATTAAATAGCACTATAAATAAATATACATCAAAGGAAAAATGAAATTTTATATACCTTTGGTGTGACGTGACTTAAACTGGCTGAGTGAAGTATCGGGTGGATGCAAAGGAGGTAGGAAATGCGACAACAGCAGATTAAAAATGAAACCGAGGTTATGAGTGTTGTCATGCCCTCAGGAGATTTACTTGCTTTGATTGCGTTCTTATTATTGATGATAGTCCCAATCGTTGATTTGTTGTGACCATGCAATTGAGAAAGGGTAGTGATTTGTATGCCTTCTTAATATTTCTTGACAATAACAACATACTTTAGCTAGCGGCATCGAACGGCTTTTCCAACAAATACACCAAACCGCACACAATTAGCCGTGTTTAGGTAGTACAAACAACCGCTCGCTTTTGGTATAAAAAAGTCAAACTTGAGATGAAATGTGACGGAAGAGAATATACTTACATCGCGTCGCCGAATTCCTCCGTGATAAACAGCGCCACAGAAGAAGGTGGTGAGGTGGGAGGAGTTGAAGGAGGGGGGGTGAGCGAAGCAGTAACTGACCATGACCAAGCATTGTGTCAGGGCCTCCCCCTCCCCTTCACAATAAGAGTGTCCACACTGTGTCCTCAGTTGACATAAGCTCCCGCTTGCTCAAGTCAATAAATGCTTTTATTGAGAAGGTAAGGTATATTTTTTAGACTCGCGAAGCTCTGAACCCGCAAAAGTGGAACCGCGAATTAGCGAGGTTCCACTGTATAATAATAATAATAATAATAATAATAATTTCCTTTGTATTGTCATTCTTTGTAACAATGTACACAGAACGAAATGTCGATACACCTGACCCGTTGTAGCGGGTCGATGCAGCCGCAGCCAGAGGGCGCCGCCATTATACCAATTAGGTATGTCTCGGTCGAGGCGCGAACCAGCGACCTCCCAGTCTCAAAGCGGGCACACTACCATCTAGGCTACTGAGCTGGTATATGTTAATGTATGAGTAATTAAGGCTAAAACATTCTTAGGACCAATAGCAGACAGGCTTCTTAGACCATCATATGCACTAACACTGCAAAGTTAGCAGAATAATTTGTAGTTGATGTCGTATCGTGGTGAGAATGCCTGTAAAGTGGAGGGGTAGTGGGTTTGACGAAAGAACATCGTTATTCTTCAAAGTGAAAATGTCGTAATCCCTAAACTAAATGTGTTTGTTTTTTTTTCCTGACAAACGGCAGTACCGTAAATTCCGGACTATAGAGCGCACCTGATTAAAAGCCTCACCACCACATTTTAAGAGGATAACCGCTTTTGTACGTACTCAAGCCGCACCTGTATATAAGCCGCATGCGCCCACATTAAAACATGTAACACAATCACAAAATTAACCCATACCCGACTTTGAGTCCCGCGATTGTAACTAAATATTAAGTACCACAAACCGGCAAACGAATGGAAAATGATACCGGTACTTAATGTTTGATGCAGACCGGGTACCTGTTGAATGTAATCCAAGGAAAAAAAGTATATATTTCCAAAGGTAAGGGTGGGAAAAATATATATCCACTATTGTCCGCTGCGACAGGTCTCACTCACCTTTACCCCACTTCCCGTCAGCCCGCGTTTGCTCCGCCTCTCTTAATTCGCAAAACATATCAGAATAAGTGTCTCAACAAAAATATACAGTTGCAAATACATATTAAACATGGTTACACATATTTACAAAGAAAGACGGTACACCGAGAGAGTTTTCAAATCTTTAATAATAATATTATAACTTTCATCCCAAACGGTGCCTGTGAAGGGTAGCAAAACGCTACCAGGAACACGCTCGCAACACAGTCGACGGATGTGTTAAAAAAAACATAACGCACCTTTAGAAATCACGGTAAACCGTCCTCATCTTCGTCCTAATAACTGACGTCATCAAAGTCATCTTCCTTCAGTATGGGAAAGACACTTTGTCATATAGACGTCGTCCCACGCTTCCTCATTCAAAAACACGCTAGCAACACGCTCGCAAAGCAAAGTTTACGTGCAGTAGCTCTGTTTCCTTCTTTATCGGACTGCCCGATTGCTTTTAGCTTAAAAGCTGCGTCATGTGCCTTTCTTGTTGCAATTAACATGGTGAGGATATGTCTACGCTAATTTAATTTGCGCACAAGCCAAGAAGTTGCAGTCTTCCTCGGCGCATATATTCCACCGGTCTAAATCTTACCTTTTGTACTCGAGCGCCGCTGCCGGCCGTTAGAAAAATTACTTAAATTCGCCGCATCACTGAATAAGCCGCAGGGTTGAACGTTTGGGAAAAAAGTAGCGGCTTATAGTCCGGAATTTACAGTAATCCAATGATGTGGCGCAGGTTGCGGCGTGGTGGTGTGGGTGTCGGAACCCGTGACGCACAGAAAGGCCGACAGCATCGCGGGCAAGTACGGCGTATGGATGCAGGACCCCGAGGCCGTGTCCCCGTACGGCCCCGACATGGTATGGCGCATGGACACCGTCGGCTCCGAAGTCAGGCAGCTTTTTGGATATGAAGACATGGAGCAGCTCTCCAGGGGCTTCCCCACCAAGGTGAACATTCTGGACATTTCTTTGGGTGGATTTCTACCAAGGAATGTTGGATATGTTGAAATTGGATTTTTCCGGGGTCAGCGCGGCGGCGCAGTGGTTAGCGCTTGTGCGGCACAGTTCATGTCATGGGAACCTGTCGTGGGTTCAAATCCAGCTCCAGACTTCCTGTGCGGAGTTTTTATGTTCTCCCCGTGCTTGCGTGGGTTTCCTCCGGGCACTCCGGTTACCTCCCACGTTCCAAAAACATGCATTTCAGGTGAATTGGCCGGTCCAAATTGTCCCTAGGTGTGAATGAGCTAATGAATTGTCTGTCCCTGTGTGCCCTGCGATTGGCTGGCAACCAGTTCAGGGTGTCCCCTGCCCACTGCCCGATGATGGCTGTGATGGGCTCCAGCGCCCCCGCGACCCTAATGAGGATAAGCGGTACGGTTAATGAGATGAGATGAGAGATTTTTCCGGCATGTTCCTCCCGGATACGTTGCTGTATGTTGTTTAAAGAGACAGTGTGTATTATTTGACCAATAGGTGGCGCTATATGGTGTAGTGCACAGGTATCAAACTCACTACCCGCGGGCCACATCCGGCCCGGCGTACAATTATATCCGGCCCGTGAAATCCTTTTATATACATCTACAATAATGGCCCGGGTCTATGAAACCCTGCTAACTTTCAAATTATACTCGGATACTAAAAACCACAATGGCCGAGAAAATGATGTTGACTGACGTTGCCGGTAAACCCGTGTGTCTTATTTGTGGAGATTTTGTAGCCGTAATTAAGGATTTTAATGTAAAACGGCACGACAAGACAAAACTTCAGAGTAAGCTGAAAAAGCTTGAATCCAGAGAAAAGATACAGAAAGTTGAAGCGTTAAAGGAGAATATGAAGATGTTTTTCACTAAAGCAAATTCCTAAAGTGAAAAGCACAAATTTTATTTCTATTTTCCGTTTTTTCATAGTTTCATTTTTATAGTTTTGACAGGATATATTTTTATGGAGAGCAACGATTTTTATTTCATTTAATGTTTAAGTTTGTTTATTCTGGAATAATATTCCTGACTGTTTTAAATTCATATTTATTTTTTTTAAAAAGGAAAGTGTATTCAATATTTATCCTGTTCGGCCCGCGACCAGAGGTGTGGTTTGAGTTCTGGTCCTCTGTATGATTGAGTTTGACACCCCTGGTCAATTTTCCCTCTAATCTCTATCAAACATGTCCAAAACTTGACATCAAGTTATATTTTGCTGAGTTTCCGGCAATGCAAAATTATTTTTCTCTTTTGAATGAATTGACTCATGTACTATTGCAAAGGTTGTACGGCCTACAAACGTCGTTTGTTCTTACAATCCTTTCACAAGGTATCCATTTCTTTTTTTTTTCTGATCTATTTTGTCGCATAATATTAACATTTTTGGGGGCTTATTGAGTCGGTTGTAAGATACAGAACTGTATTTAATCACATTTTTTAGTTGAAGTACAATGTTGGCAACAAGATTCACTTGATAAAATTGGAAATTATTAGTATGCGCCACAAACTTTTTCTTCTTTTTTCTGTGTTTTTTTTCAACTTTTTTGTTACTTTTTTCTTTTTGTTCTCTATTTACTTTTTTCCTACATTTCTTTCTTTTCTTTTTTTTCTGGCTTTTTTTCAAAATTTTTCCTTCTTTTTTTCTTCCTTTTGTTTCTTTTTTTCTCAGCTTTTCACTACTTTTTCATTTTGGTATTTTTTTCCCTTCCTTTAAGTCATGTGCATAATTTTACATAATATTTGGTCATGTTGGGATTAAGGAAGCAAAAACAACCTGAAGAGCCGTTTAGGACTTGAAAGAGCCGATTCCTTTCAGTGAGCCGAAGAAGCCGATTCTCTACTAACCTTACTCAACTTCATTCTACTTCGACTCGACTTCAAAATACCGCATTTAGGACACAACGTCAGGGGAACCCGTGTATTTTGACCTTCATGCACTGTAACTTTGACTTAAGTCGCTTCTCAGTAGCCTAGATGGTAGGGCGCCCGCTTTGAGACTGGGAGGTCGCTGGTTCGCGCCTCGGCCGAGTCATACCTAAGACTTATAACATTGGTAAAATGGCGGCGCCCTCTGTTGGCTGCGGCTGCATCGGCTCGCTACAACGGGTCAGGTGTATCGACATTTCGTTCTTACAAAGAATGACAAATGAAATTATTATTATTATTATTATTCTTAATAAGTAATTTTGAGCCCTCCTTTTTGTGCGCTGGCTAGATTTTCTTGTGCGCTGAGAATGTGCGAGCAGTGCGTAATTGCGCACGCGCGCAGCTTAGAGGGAACACTGTTCCTGACCCCTGCTGTAAATGAATGACTTTTATCGTTCTTTTTTTGTTTTTTGTCCTAAAGGTGATTGTGCTGCCAGAACCAGTAGAGGGCACCGGCGCGGTCATCTACCGCGGCTCCCTCTACTACCAGCGCCGCCGTAGCCGCACCCTGATGCGTTACGACCTGGCGTCGGAAAGCGTGGCGGCCCGTCGCGACTTACCTCACGCCGGCTTCCACGGACAATTCCCGTACGCGTGGGGCGGCTACACAGACATCGACCTAGCGGTGGACGAGCGCGGTCTGTGGGCCATCTACTCTACCAGCAAGGCCAAAGGTGCCGTGGTCGTGTCCCGCCTGGACCCTCACGACTTGAGGGTAACCCAGAGCTGGGAGACCAACATCCGGAAGAACAGCGTGGCCAACGCCTTCATGGTGTGCGGCCGTCTGTACACGGTAGCCAGCTACGGGGCGGAAAACACCACCGTCAACTTCGTGTTCGACACGGAAAACGGGCGAGGGCGCCCCCTGGCGGTCCCCTTCAAAAACAAGTATCGTTACAACAGCATGATCGACTACAACCCGGCACAGAAGAAGCTCTTCGCTTGGGACAACTTCCACATGGTGTCCTACGACCTGCGGCTGGGGCGCCCTCCGGCCGATGTTTGAGAACCCCGATCCCATCCGAAAGAGAAGTGACTTTGGCTCGCATCGCACGCTTCTAAGACTCTGAGCCCCCTGCTGGCAAAAAGGCTGCGGAACCCCGACCCAACTATATACACGTTATAACTTAAGATTTACATTTGAGGTTTGTTTATTATTGTTATTGATAATTATTTTTTGAAGGACTTTAAAGCAGGTGTGTCAAAAAGGCGGCATGCGGGCCACATCAGGCCCGCTAAGGGATTGAATCCGGCCCGCGAGACAACACTCGGAGAAGCGCAAGAGAAAAACGAGCTGCAGGTTGAAATATGTCAACTTGATGTTGCCAAAGAAAGGTGCCTCGAACAAAGACACTGTACTTGTATTTCTTTTTCTCTCTATCCCTCTTTTCCACCCCTTTTATTCCACTCTCTGTGTCTCTCTTTTTCTCTTCCTTTGTTGCCCTTTGTCTCTTTCTCTCTCTGTGTCTTTAACTTCTTTTGCTCTAACTTCCTTTTATCTGTTTCCTCTCTTTTCTCTTTCTCTCTTCCTACCCTTCGCGCTTTCTTTTCTCTTTTCTCTCCTTCTGTCTTTCTATTTCTCTTTGGATTTCTTTCTTCCGCTCCCTTTCTTTTCCCCCTCTCTCACGACTTTTTATCTCTTTTGTTTCTCACTCTCTCTCCCTCTCTCTCTTTTTCTTTCTTTGTCCCGCCCTCTCTCCTTTCCCCTCCCTCTTTCTCTTAGTTCTTTATTTCTCTTTTTCTTTCTCTTTAATCTACTAGTCCGGCCCCCGACAGAATGTTTGTTCTATCGTATGGCCCCTGAGTTAAAATGAGTTTGACACCCCTGCTTTAAAAGGACATTGTGTATTATTTAACACCTCCTAGTGGTAAAAAAAACTTTATTTGTTAAAAAACAATATAGATTTGAATAATAAGAAAAAAGACATATCTACCATATAAATGTAAAGGACTGACATAATTGTCCCCCATCTTGCTTCTACGGGGACCCAAAAAAAAAAAATGCTGTGCAAAAAATATGGAGAAAAATTCACTGGTCACTTTGAGTTTCTGTAGTTTGATGCTTCCTTGTACTTTGTAGCACCTGTTTTCAGTTGCTCTACACAATACAGTGACATCTAGTGGTCAAATATTACACAGTGTGCTTTTAATGATACAGTACGGTAACCTTTAGGAGACTATTTCATGCTTAGGAAACTAAGCTATTTTATTTCCCTAAAATAAGATACTAATGTGTATTTTTTTCATTTTTTGGTTTTCTTTTATAATTATTTAAAGACAAAATTGTATCTTAAATGATTAAGGACAAAAAAAGTAAAGATAAAACAAAAATCACTAACCTATAAGTACTGAATTACAAAATTTAAATATTGATTTAAAGGTTTAGTGTCTTTCAAATTTTACCAAATAATTTTAGATTATTTTCTTTCTTTTTCTCTCCAATTTTTTAAGGTTTTTTTTGCAGCTAAAAGAAAGACTTGGTAAGCTTTCCTTAAAAATTGAGAAACCATTAAATTAAATATAATAAAGAATAACTTTTTCCTTATTATTAACTGGACATTTCCCTTGAGGAGCTTAAGCACACTACCAAAACATTATTTTAATTCAATAGTATAAAAAAAATAGTATAAATCAAAATAAAAACACAAGATTTATGATTTTTACTCCCTAAAAATTAAGAATGGTTATTTATTTTTATTGTACTACGTTGTTTTTTTAACTGATTAAAGTTTAGATAGAATAAAAGACGAGAGAAACAAAAAATGCCCATTAATATGTAAGCAAAAACATGTTGTAATGCAAAAGGTAACCAAGAGCATTATCCAGGAAGAGAAACTATTTTTGTACCAGATGTTTGTGTTTATTTGTGTCCATACCTCCTCGGAAACTTTCAACTAAGTTTGTGTGACTTTGATTTTATATGTACAGTATATTATTTTATCGTCATTCCCATGGTCCTCAGTAATGTCTTTACCTAGGAAATTATATTATCCCGATTGGCTAAATCGCCTCGAGTGGTTTATGGCGCCATCTGCTGCTTCGGCGTAAATTTGACACGCAACTTGTCGCATATGATTTATTGACGCGCTTTTTTGTATATATTAAATATACTGCATAATTAATGCGTGTGAAGATATTGCATGGACACTGTAAAAGCTGATGTACATAAGTTGTTCATTTTGAATTAAAATGTATAAGATGAGATTGCAGTTATTGCTTACTAATGTTCATATTTGTGTGATTCTTTGAAAATATGACTTATTAATTGGAATATTTAGTATCAGAGGTGGAATCTCGGATTCAGGAGGTGGTTTTCGTTTGGGCCTCATTAGATAGATACTTTATTCATCCCCGAAGGGAAATTCCCATTTCCAGCAGCATCCCTGAGCTGAGAACAATACAATAATAAAGCAAAAAAGAATACAATATACAAATACCCAGTGTGACGTGCAAATGCCCACTGTAGCGTGTTATATAGAATAACTAGTGCTACACAGAATACATATTGCAATAAGATTCGGTAATATGCAATGTAGGTGGTGTGGTCTACTGTGGGCTTTTACTCTGCCGGGTAGAGTTAAAGAGCCTCATGGCATGAGGAAGAAAAGATCTCTTCAGTCTGTCCGTACTACAAGACAGTGACAGCAGTCTGTCGCTGAAACTGCTCTTTTGTCTGGAGTGAGATGGTCAAATAAATGTAAGGTTCCTCAAAGTTGTTTAACACATTTACATGTTTCTATGCCTAAAATTCTTCATGAGGTACAGTGGAACCTCGGTTTTCGAACAAATCGGAGTCCGACCAAAAATTGAGAAATTCTTGCTTCGCTGTTCGGTCAAAAAAATCGGAGTTCGAACGCCGGTAATGCGTGAGTGCGTAGGCTAGGGTGCGATGCTGAGCGGCGTACGGGTGTAGTTATTGCGTGCGGACGTGCTTCGTTTTGCTTTCGCTTTTAATATAGGTGTACGAAGTGTTTTAGCCCCTAATTATGCCTCCTAAGAAAGTCAGTGCAAGCAGCAAAGTTGCTACAGGTGAAAAAAGAAAAGTAGTGCGTACAACTATTGCATTTAAGAAATAATAGCAAAACATGAAGGTGTGCAGGTGTCTGATCTTGCCTGTGCCTTCTGCTGACCACCGCAAAGGTAAGAAATCCTATTCATAATTCTTTTCTTTATCGTTTTTTAATTTTTACACGTTCAAGTTAGCGTAATCATTCATAAGGAAGATTACGATAGTACATTCGCATTATTAGTCTGGGTTAGCTTTATGTTTACGTTAAACATTCAAGGTAAACATTCAGGGTGTTGGAACGGATTAAAACGATTTACATTATTTTTAATGGGAAAAATGATTTCGGTGATCGAACAATGCGGTTTTCGAACAGGGTTCTGGAACGGATTATGGTCGAGAACCGAGGTTCCACTGTAATGTTTTCTGCTCATTTAAATATAGTCTTATTTAGGTGAAGTATTTTTACACCACTAGGTGTCGCCTCAAAACTGGGGCTCAAAAGGTGGGGTGCAGGATTAGAAAATGTTACTCCAGCAGCCTTTTCAGGATATGCGTGCCTTTCTTCGACAAGCTCGAATAAACTATATTCCTCTTATTGGGGATTTGGATTGGCGTTTTAAAACAAATCAGCAGGGACAGGCATGATGTCTCTCCAGCACAGCCCACAGCTCCCATTCTGCAAACCCAATGTGTTCTGCTGTTATCTTTTATCAGCTCTGACAACAGAAGAAAAACGAACACAGTACAATGACAGATGGATAATAAAAAAAAAAAAAGTAAGAGAAAATCCCAGCCAGAACCCGAACGTAATGATTGACACTTTAGGCATGGTCCAAAATCCGGGTCAAGCTCGTGTTTCAGCTCTGATAAAAGATAACAGAAGATGAATGCAATGAAAAATAAAGCACAAGGGCTCTTTGGATTCATCTGGACATTTTTAACCCAACACCTCAAAAGACAAAGTCCACCTTTAAATTGATGTAAGAATTTAGTGTATAAAAACCAATATAGAATAACTGAACTGAAGCTTGCAATGACGACAATACGAAATAAGGCCCACTCGAGTCCACATTGAACAGTATCTCAATTTTATTAGTTTCGGTAACCAAACCAAGAGAATGTAAATAAGACCGTACATATTTTAATACAGCGATGTAACCCCTGTACAAGTACAACAAAAGACAAAAAAAAAAAAATCATGACACTCCCTTTCCTCTCACTCTCTCATTCATCCACTCACTCAGTCATTTCCCCAAACTTTTGACTTCTCTTGTTTGGAAAACATTTTGTGTGCGATGGAGAAGGCGAAAGAAGTGAGGAGGGACCAGAGCGCGCTCAGCTTCGTTGCTTGCTTGTTTAGGACAGAAAAAGGCAGACGTGGAGAAAAACTAGACTGATGCTTCTCATCAGTATATATAGATTTATATTTATAAAAAAAAAAAAAGAAAAAAAGAAAAGAAAACCTGCCAACCTAATTCACATTGCAGTTCTTTGTGTTCTTGTAGTGAATGTGTGCCGGCGTGTGTTCGAGCATCCTTCCCAACGCGTTCTCCCTGTGCCATTTTAACCTTTGGCTAAATATATGGGAGCAACCTGTGACACACGCACGTGAAGCGCTCGATTTTTACATTGGGGTACGCGTACTCGACAAATTTGCTGTGAAACGATGCCGGCGGGATGACTTTGAAGGAGTCTCCTTGCCAGAAAAAAAACAAAGATTCTCCGGTTAACTGAACAGGTCAAAGTGAAGGGAGCTGAAGTCGAACAGAAAAGGAACGATTAAAAAAAGAAAAAGTGAGCAGCACACGTCGCTAAACACCCCCCCAATTGATAAAAAGGCGATTCTGCTCTCCTTCCCATTTTGATTTACTTGCTCTCCTCTGGCTTGATGGCCTGCGGTTTGATAGGCCCGGTGCGAACCGGCTTGGCCGAGGGCGTGGCTTGGGGCGGCTTGTCGGTATCGGAGCTGGGTGGCGGAAGCGGCGCCATGGGTGGTGGCGCGGCGTCTAAGAGCTGAGGCGGCGGCTTGAGCGCCTTGCTCAACTGTTGCTGCTCCGAGAAAAACTTGTGGGTGGACTGAAGAACCTCCGCCCGCTGCTTAGCCTGGAGAAGGACCAAAAAAACAGTGGTTTGTAAGAGATATACAAGATCTAAACTCTCTGTTGGCAGAATTATTCAGATAAAAAACACTTATTGAGGTTTGACCTCCCTCGCGAATGGAGCCAGCACGGCCCAGCCGCCATCTTCCCGGGTTGTCCGGGCCGGGTTTATTGATGTCACACATAAACAGGAAATGAAGTCACACATGAGTGCGACTTCACATTAAAATGAAAAAAAAACAACGTATTTACAAATAATGGAATTAGACCGATCTTTGAAACGTGACTATGTGTGATGATTGTTTTTATATTAGGAATATAAAAACAGGTCAATTTCATAGCATGGAAGTCGGAGAAATACACAACCAAAAACAGTCAACTTTACAGTTTATATGCAACAAAACCTTGCTTCTTCATGAGAAAATCCAGAGCCCAACACTACAGACCCTCCTGACTGCTTAACATCAACATCAGCTCATCCAGTTTGTGCATGCAAACTACTACGGGCAAAAAAAAAAATATTGTGCTGTACGTTTTTTGGGAGAGTACACCCATTTAAAGTTAGTTTAATTTTAAATGAAATGATCTGCATTTATATAGCGCTTTTCAAGTCAATGACTTCCCAAAGCGCTTTACAGTGTGCTTCACATTTCACAATAGCGGCCGTGCAGCCATGTAAGGCGCTAACCTGCTTATTGGAGGTATTAGGGTTCAGTGTCTTACCCAAGGACACTTCGACATGTAACACGGACGAGCCGGGATTTGAACTGTGATCCCTTGATCCCAAGACGAGCGCTCTACCTCCTGAGCTACTGCCGCAAGTGCCGACGCATCATAAACAGTCTCTCGATCTCAAACCCGTCAACCCCTACCAATTGCTCCCCCTATGATATATTATAAATCAATAATAAATCACACCACCGTTTTGATAGTTTCATTATTGTGGTCACGCCATGTTGCCACAAAAGTAAATCGTTGAATTTTGACAAAAGAAAATTGATAAAAGGTTACTTGATGTTTTCTGTTCAAAAGAATAAAATTCTTATGTGTTTACATTTTTAAAACTTTAGAAAATTGGATTTAGAATAATTTATTTGATGCCTATTAAGACTTAAAACATTCGCAGGAATCCGAATATAAATGTTCTTGATACAGAAGTAAAATCATGTTTATTTGTATAGTCCTTAAACACTAAATAAATACAATCATCTCTTGCTGTATCTTGGTTTACTTCTTACAGTTTTGATACTTTGTGGATTTTCGTTGTGTATTGTGTTCTGTATTCTGATTGGCTTAACAGTCACCACACCCCTTTTCTGCCTGCGCGTCAATAATATTGCGGCAATCTTTTCCAATTTCAAGTTTCTCTAAAAGTCATCAAGTCAACAAAACGCTATGGCCCCACAAAAGGACCAAAAGGCAGAGGAAGATGCTTTGTATCACCCACAAACTTGGACTTGTCCACATGCTAAAGATAGGTGAAAACATTTCTCAGTACTTCTGTATTTTAAGTGGAGAGTTTTGAACCGTTCAGAATTACCATCAATTCTAGCCTATATGCCGCTGCTTTTTTCTCTACATTTTTAACACAGCTTACAGTGCAATGACTTCTTTTGCGAGGCGGATGGTGTCAGCAGCAACTTTGGGGCCCTTACCTCGGATTTTAGCGCGGACCAGTGGAATCCAATTGTTCCATTGGGACTAAGTATTGTAAATACCCCTACAATCAGAAGCAGATCTAGCCATTTTCTGCTTTTCACAGTCACTGATGCTAGTATTGACTGTGGCCAAAAGATTGATCCTGGCAGAGTGGAAGTCACACATTTCCCCTTGCTGTCAGTCATTCAGATGGACAGCCTGAGATTTCTGATGACCCGCTCAGCCAGGAAATTTCAGACCATCTGGGAGCCATTTCTCACCTAGCTGGACAAAGCCAAGGTTGACCGAACAAATGAATGTCCACCCCATTTTTCACTCATACAGGAACTATTGAAGCCTTTATGGTATTTCATGTGAGCACTGTAGTATGAAGCAGCTGTTTTTTCTTTAGATATCTGAGCCTGTGTTCTAAAGTGCAAAATACAAATACCATATTAAAAAAAAAGAAAAAAAAAAAAGAAAAAAGGGACAAAGCATTGAAAGATTTCTGCTCAGTGCTATGAATGTCTCTGAAGGTGGAGAAATTCAATGGAGCTCATGTAAACGGCGCGAGTAATTATTACTACATTTGGTAGCAAAACCCCCCAATTTCCATTGTCCCTATGGAGCAAAATTGCAATATTTGCAGAATCAGTCGGGAAATGGCTAAGACAGAAAAGAATTACATTATGCCATCATTAAGACTCGTTTCTACACTGTGTACAAGGCTGCTAATCTCAATAAACCAGCGCAGCAGTCATTATTATTTCAATTTGCATGAACATCAATGCACAACCAGCGAGCCGGCATCTGGGTGGTTAGCAGCCATCCCACAATGCGGAGGTCCGGAGTTAAATTCCAGCTACCGTAGCCTAGCCGTTCAGAGTTTGCATATTCTCCCAGTGCCTGCGTGGGTTTCCGCCGGGCACTCGGATTTCCTTCCACATTCCAAAAACATGCATGTTAGATTAATTGGCCGGTCCAAAATATCCCTTGGTGTAAATCAATGAGTTGTCTGTCTCTGTCTGCCATTCAACTGTCTGGCAATCAGTTGAGAGTGTCCCCTGTCCACTGCCCGAAGATAGCTGGGATGGGCTCCGGCGCCCCCGTGACCCTCATGAGGATAAGTGGCGCAATAGATGGATGTATACATGCACAAGTGCGACAAGAAATTCTTTACTAAAAACAAAAACTTAATGTACTGTACCGACAAAAATTAGGAAGCCTGATTTGATTTTTTTTTTTATGTAGTAGAAGCAGCAAAATTTCTCTAACGTCATGTGGGGTGGGAGGAATTAAAATCATTCACATGGCTCAGCATACATACAGGCTGTTGTGATTGTATATGTATCTGAATTCTAGTCAGTGCAGAAAGTAGAGTTTTATTTTGAGAATATTTTTAGTCACACTCCTCCACATAGGTTTATGTGAATTAACTCAATACTGACTACTCCACTAGATCAAGATTGACAGATGAGGAGACATTCTGCAAACAATTGTTTTAACCGTGGCACAAGTTACTTTTCTGTACGGTTACTCCCGCAGTTTACTAGAGTTGAATTATTTCACTTTGCAGAAATCAAATTGCGTCATAAACCGCCGCGTGTTCTTGCTTTGTTTCAATTAAATACACGAATTCCGATAATTATAAGCCACCCACCTGCTCTGGGTTCTTGTAAACCAAATTTAGCTAAAATATTGTTTAAAAGTGTCACCTTGAGGTCCTGCTCTGCCTTCAGGGCGGCCTGCGTTCCCCTGGGTGGCATGGGGGGTCCACTTGGCATCCGGGGAGGCGGGTGCTGCAGGTGCTGGCTGTGCTGTGGGTGCTGGGGCCTCGGGTGGGGCATGAGGCCGCCGCTGCCGACTCCCATGCCCATATTGGGGTTCATTGGCGCGCCCATTGGAGAGCGCTGCATGCTGACGCCGCCTCCTCCGAACGAGTTGGTGTGGGGCGCCCGCACCAGAGGAGACACCAGGTTGGCTTGGGACAGAAGCTGCAAGCAAACAAGTCACCCAATCAGTTTAAGGGCACCAAAGTCCAGAACAGCTGGTCAGATGGTAGACTTAAATTTGATAAATCATCATAATGGGAATGGGTACATTCCAAAAATAGCCAAATCGGTGATGGGACATTAGAGCTTCCGGAGACTATTGGCGCCTTGATTATTTATACAGTAGCATTTATACAGTAACATATACAGTGACTCAGTGGAAATGTTTAAATCTAAGCTTAAAACACACTTCTACGCTATAGCATATGAATAACCTATACTTTTCGTGGACAATATCTCTGTATTTGTGATTGCAACATCCTTTGCTGTCTGGTAATCCTGAAAGGGGGATGCCACATGTGCGATCCCTTCAAGGTTTCTTCATTTTCCTCATGTTGAGGTTTTTGAGTTTTTCCTTGCCCTCATGTTGGTTCCAGATCAGGGGATGGTGTAATAATAGTCTGAAAAAATAGTGTGTGTAATAACCCGTGAAGCCCTTTTTAGACTCTTTGTGATTAAGGGCTATACAAATAAAAATGACTTGACCCCCAGGGTATGGCATCCTCGCGTCACATTATAGGTTTACAATGTGAAATAAGATTTTTTTGGGGCGCTTTGTTACAGCATTTTCCTCACTGTAAGACGACGACAGCAAATAATTTGCTCTCCCAAGAACTTATAAAATTCTAATTTGATTCTCCTGTAGATGAAACACACTCCTTACGGTCAATATTTTACTGATGCACGAGCGACCTCTACTGTGAGAAATATGTCACTGCATGTCTCACCTGAGGGTTAAACTGGCCAGGAAAGTGCTGGGTCATTCTCATGCTACCAGAGTTGGGCTGGAACTGCTTCTGGTAAAGCATGCTGTTCAACTTGGCAGATTGGCTGCTGGGGGAAGTGGAGCTTGCTCTGAATGGAGACAGAACTGCGTTACATTGCTGAACAGAAACGGCAGTTTGGGTTCTAAATGGGCGAATTACCTGTAAGGGCTAGATGTGGGCGTGGTACTCCGGGCACTGACAGGAGGCGTTACAGGTTTTACGTCCATCCCGCCACCGAAGAGCTTAAGGTCCATGTCCATCTGAGGAGTTTAGAAAATCAAATGAGACCCTGCAGATATGCTCGCTTCTCAAAACTAATTTTCAGGCTCCATGATGACAAACAAAGGCTACCTTGCTGGTGGGTGGCTGCATCATGCTGTGACCGTGGCTAGGGCCCATCAGGCCTCGGTAGGGCTGGGAGATGGGTGGCTGCCTGCCCATGTTGGGGGGCTGGCCCTGCGGGGGCGTGGGCGGCATGGCCAAGAGGGGCTGCCCGCCACCTGAGCCGAAATTAGCCAGGGAGAGCTGGGATCCTGGCAGCGGGACCGTAACCTAAGAGCAAATTCACTTAATTCAGATTCGTTTTTTTTTTTTTTTAAATTTTAAGACAAATTTTACACTTTCTTATTCTTTTACCTGCTGCATTGCAGAGCTTGGAGACTGCGTGTTGCTGTAGTAACTGCTCTGGGCGTGTTGCTGCACCTGCCCCGAGTACATGTTGGAATGCTGACTCATCCCCTGGCGAGCCTAAATCAGGAATACTTAGACATCCTTTTTTTTTTAAATTGCAAGTCACATCAATCCATACCTGGAGCAGGTGGGTGTCTATAAGCTGGGAGCCCCCCATGCCCGACGGCTGGTTGAGCTGCGGTTCAAAGAGGATGGGGATGTGCTGGGCGGAAGAGGGCAGCCGGACGACCAAGCTGGGTTGTGGTTTGCCCAGATCTGGCCCCTGCACGCCGGGGTAGCTGTGCAGCGACGGCCCAGAAAGCGTCATGGAGGGCTGCGACAGGCTGCTCTGCATGAAGGCCTGTTGAGACCTGCGGCCACATGAAAAATAAATCAAACCCTTCAAGTTGTATTAATTTACTATAAAAGCTGCGACTTTTTCCCCCAAGCTTTCAACCCCGAGGCTTTTGCAATGATGCGGCCAATTTATGCACTTTTGCTTATTGGCCATCAGGGGGCGCCCGAATAGTAAAGGTGTTAATGTAACCTTGTGCATGAGTAAAACTAGCATGAACAGACCCTTATCATGGAAAAGGTGTCAATCGAAAGGGGAGCGTTACCATATCAGGATTACTTTTAAGAGTCTGTTTATTTTTTTAATGGAAATAATGTGGCAAAACGAACTGATCACAAGAAGCAACGTCCAACAAAGCAAAAATGTTTAAGGCGGATTCCTATTCATTGTTTTAGTGTAATTATTTTACCTGGTTGGATACGAAGCCATTTTCCTGGACATTCAAAGAAGTTGAAGACAGCCGGGGGACGTAATGGTGAATTACGCCGGCTACATAGTTTTTGGCTATCTTTTCAGACTGATTGTGATGTTTCCCTAATGAGTGTATTTTGAAATTGTCATAACTTGAATTCCAAGAATTTAAGCTTTCTAATCACAAGTGGCATGACGTATGTCAGTGACTTGTGACAAGGTACAGACACGTGTTTATCAAATGTCCGACGGCCCACTGGCGGGCTGTCGGACAGTAAGGGGTTAAGGTACCGTATATTATTAGAACTCTCTGTGTACCGGATTTCTAAGTACCGTATTTTCCGCACTATAAGGCGCACCTAAAAGCCTTTATTTTTTTCAAAAGCTGACCATGCGCCTTATAATACAGTGTGCCTTATTTATGGATCAATATTAAGTCGCAAAGTCTTGCAACTAACTTCCAGCCACCGACTAGATTTTCCTCCGAACGCCAAGTAGTCCGCGGTGTATGCTGGGATTTATTTACCGGCGTTTCATTGGCTAACCAATGTGTCAATCATCATTTGAATGGATCACTATTGGCTAAAGTTATTCTGAGGTCAAGGGGAGGATCCTTTTTATCATTTACAGGCTGGCATTGGCTTGAACGGCAAAACAAAGCCTGCAATTGGCCAAAAAAGACGTTTCAATCATCAGTTGAATCAATCACTATTGGCTAAAGTTATTCGGAGGTCAAGGGGCGGATCCTTTTTATCATTTACAGGCTGGTATTGGCTTAAACGGCAAAACAAAGCCTGCAATTGGCCGAAAAAGATGAATGCGTATAGCACGTGGCTGACGGCATACAGAAAGCATTTTTTTACTATTTTGTATTTGTAAATATTTTATTCTCCTGGATTTACTAAACTCACGGATATAAGAGGACCACGGCTGCACATTATTATGAACACAACGACTTTGGTGAGCTACTCCGGCTATATATATTATCCCTGTATCTTGTTTCAGACTGAACTCGATGTTTCTGTGATAAGCGGTGCAGATAATGGATGGAATGGAGTGTCTATTTTTAAATTAAACTCAATTCCAAGTGTTTATTGTCATATATACAGTAAAGTTGCGAGCGAAAAAGAAAATAGAAACTAAGGAATGCTTGGCATTTCTTGAATCCCAAGACTTTAACCTTCCGAATGATGGAACGATGCATTTGAGTGACATCGTACGGACACCGCATCCGCACGTGTTCTCGACACGTATTTGCGTCTTTGCAAGCTTTGGGAATGTTCAGGGGGTAATAAGTTGGACTGAACTATCTGACTGTTTTGTCGACGTTCCCATTGTAGCGCCTTATAATCCGGTGCGTCTTATGTATGTCAAAAATAGGATCAAAAACTTTTTTCGGGGTGCGCCCTATAACCCGGTGCGCTTTATAGTGCTGAAAATACGGTATACATTCAATGTGGGCATATGCAGCCTTACAGTCAGGTGCAGTTTATGTCAGTACAAAATGTTTTTTTCTTTAAAAATGGAGTGGGTGCGGCTTATAATCTCTATAAGCTCTATAGTTCGAATTTTACGGTAAGACAAGTTGAATCTTTCAGCTGAGATTGGCTATTAAGTGTATGTAGTGACATGACAACTTACCGGTACGGCTGCAGCGAGGAGCTGAACAGGTCCTGTGGCTGTGAGACCGAGGGACCGGCGCCAAGTCCCAGTTGGGCCTGGTGAGTGTGTTGGTGCTGAGGTTGCCCTTGCAACGGCGCGTAAATTGGGATGGGTATCGGCTGCACTGCTGTTGGCTTTAAAGTGGAGTACAATATTTGAAGTCTTTAGAATTTAAATGGATTACCATTTTACTACTTCAAGTAAACCAATGAAGACTTCGCTTACCTGCGAAAGGCCGGGCTGAAAACCTTGTTGCTGCGCTAAAGAAGGAGGAGCCAATCGAGGGTGTGGGGTGCTGAAAAGATGGCTAGTGTCCATGTAGAAGGCTGGAATCTGAGCTGCAGAACCTCCAAAAAAAGGGAAGTTGTTTAAGAAAGGAAAGGGGGCAAGGTTTTTTAAAAACAAGGGGTCCTCACCTGCTGCAGACTGAGACACGTACACCGGCGGAGTCTGCTGCTGTAGTAGCGGAGGGATGCAACCCATCTGGGAGAAGCTGCTGCCCCCACTGCTGCCAGAAGAAGTCAGGCACCCACTCTGCAGCTGCTGCGGCTTCACCTTGCAAATGTTGGGGGGGTCCGAGGCTGTTGTGGTCTTAGTGCCGAGGGACGAAGTCGTGTAGGTGCTTGAACCTGTATTGACGGCGGAGAACATTCTAAATTGACTGACTCATTTGGCAGTTGACAATTTTTAGGGGGGCTGGTGGGCGCAAGGGAAAAAAAAACAGTCGGCCGCCCCCATTTACATAACATTGATAAACAATTAAATGGACTGGGTTTAAACTTTTGGAAAACATGCAAAACAGTCAAAAAATCTACATTTATGTACGGGCAGCGCAGTTCCACCATGCACAAGTTGGCAGTATGAGCGCATCCCCTCTTTGGCAACACTCTGTCTCACTTTAATCACTACAGAACATTCATAAAAGATCCACTGATGTGCCCATATAAAATTTTTTCTCTGTCGTATGTTACCAGAAAGTGACGTGCTGGGAGTGACAGAGGCCACTGGAATTTGCTGCATGGAGGCGGAGGAAAACGAGTATGAGGATGCGCAGGAGGTGATGGGCGAGGAAGAAGTAGTGACTGGTGAGTTCTTCTCCAGACTTGGTGAATTCTCCCAGGCTTTGCGAGCAGATTCCATCTAGATAAAAACAGATAATAAAATGGAGCTTTCTCATACAAGACAACCCCTTTGTTGTAAGGATATACACTGTTGTAATATAAAAGCCGTTATCTCCGCTGAAGAGGTTCCCATTTGGATGGAATGGATGGATCATACATTTGATCTACTGAAAAGGTTAAATACCTTTAGTGTTAGGTCAACGGTGGCGGGAGAGACCGTGCTGAGAGGTGAACTCTGTTGCAAGGTCTCTCGTCGAGGAAGAGGCAATGAGTGTGGTAGTGCCACCTGAGAAGAAGCACAATTTTAAGAGACAAGAATACATTAGACATATTCTTTGCAGTTCAAATAAACTTTGAGCCAGTAGGAAAACTTGTGTGGGCGTAATAGCATTTTTAAGTGTACCTGTACACTCACATTGGCAACCAAACTCTCTTCCATTTTAGTGTTTCCGGCAGGTACGCTGTCAGCAAGTGAGGAAGAGGGCGTGGTGTAGTCTGTCACAGACTCCTGACAACAGAAGACACAAAAGCAAACATTCTATAGTGAAATTCTGATAACACGGAGAGGAGATTAGGGGAATATTACCTTGGAGTTGCTGGTGTACTCGGCCGAGGGCACTGTGATCATGCCCTCGATGTCCCCGCCTAGCTCGCCGACTGCGGTGTCACTGGTCGGAGAATTGGACGCAGGGGCTCGGGACACGACAACCCCTCCGGGCACTCCAGGCTCCATCACCTCGCCCTCACCTCCTCGAGCGTCCTTTGCCTTGCGGTTCTTCAGAGAGCGCTCCTTGCCGATCGGACCTGGCTTGTACTCCTTGGTTTCAACAGGCTCCATGTCAGGGAGCTGAGGTAAATAATTAGATGATTGGTTTATCCAGGTATCTTTTGCAAGACTGAAGTTTTGGATTACAAAATACTCCATGTTAACATTAAAACTTCATTTTGGGGGGAATTATACTTAACAACTTCACTTGTCCAGATTGCTGTATTAGCTAGCAACAGATTTAAAAAAAGGTATTCAAGTGAAAATTTAACAATGTGTAGACTCTTTAAATTTGACTACACTGGCTGATAACTTTGCTTATCTTAATTACATTTCTATTTTTACAGTATAAAAAATAGAAACACACACAGGCGGCAGTAGTTTAGGAGGTAATGTGCAAGTTCGATTCTCGGCTCCTCCATGGTATGACAAAGTGTCCTTGGGCAAGACGCTAAATCCCTAATGCCCCCGATTAGCAGGTAGTTGCCTTGCATAGCTGACACTGCTATCGGTGTGTGAATGGGTAAGTGTGAAGCACATTGTAAAGCGCGTTGGGAGGTCTTCATTGACTTGAAAAGCGCTATATAAATGCAGACCATTTAACACACACACACACACACACAATTTCAAAAATCATAAACAGGGATCAGAATGAAGATTTTCATTTTCAGCTGAAATAGCCAGGGTCCAGGGGCCGCAGGCCCCGGCCAGGTCCAGGGGGGAGCCCGGTGGGGGGCGAAGCCCCCCTTGAAGCCAACAGCATTTCTTATTTGCTATGTGAAAATTGCACTAGAATGAATTAAATCCAAAAAAACAGAAACCATGTATTTTATATATATATATATATATATATATATATATATATATATATATATAAATTAAAAAAATAATAATATATCGACATTAAGAGCATTTGTAATATTGAACATGATCATGATGATAGAAAATAATTTATTTTAATCATGTTTATAACAAATTTTAAATTTTGTTTATCCTGTTCTAAATATTGTATAAACACAAAAGATAAAATCATTTCATAAATAAATAGATTTATAAATACCTCAGATTGGGATTTTCTGTCACACAGGGGAACCAGTGGTTGACTGCTGCTAGTATTTGAAGTGGAAGGATTTGGAACGGCCAATAATGTTGAACCGGTGGTGTTACTGTTAGTTTCACTGCCGATTTTAAATGCGGATCAGAGTGCATAATTTGATCGCCGGCAAGCTATTTTTGCTTTGTGCTTGTTCATTTTAGCATGATCGATCAGTGCCACACAACCTCGCGTACCATAATTGATCAGATCGACACAGTATAGACACTTTGCTTTCCCTGGAACATCACACTTTGCGATGAACTGGCTCAAAGTTTCTGTAACTTCCTCGATCTTTGCGCCAATTTTAACGTTTACTGTGAGTCTTCTCCAGCCATGACCACTTAAATTTATTCTTGTTTCCTTTATCAATCTCGGAGACAAAAGCCTCGTCTTCTTTTCTTAGTATTTTCATATTTACTTTTTCAAACACTCATTTCACCGTTTGAAAAGACCGGAAGGAGCGCCATGTTTGAGAAAGCCAATGCTCTGAACAAAAGCTCCGCTGATTGGTTATCAGCGAACCTATCGACCAATGGTAGGAGTCGATCTATTTGTTAGCTAAACCACGTTGTGAGTTATAGATCTAATGCGCTGCGCTTCTTTTTGCCGATTTTTCTCGCGATCTCTAACTGCTAACTTGGGGTGATGAAACAGTCACGTATCATACCTCACCCCCCCAAAATATTTTCTCATCGAATTTAGACGATTCACGGGAATGACCTTTGGGGTTCAAAAACAGCGGAAATCCGCGGATCCGCGGTAAATTCTGATCCCTGCATAAAGCTAATTTAAAACGAGCACAATGCCAAAGAAAATATTTTATTCAAACTTTGGCAACGTATATCATCAGCATGTTAATGTTAACATTTTAGTGTCCCAAATAGCTGAAAATGTAATAATTCATTGACAGACTCATTTGGCAGTTGAAGATTTGTAGATTTTTTTCTTAGATTTGCATTACATAGCACTGTTAACATTCTAGTCACTAGAATCTAGTGGGAATCTAAAAAAACTACTGTGATATTCTGTTCACCTTTCAGATTAGATTTCTAACTATACTTACTAATGAATGAACAGCAATTATGTGGGAGAACATGTGCATCAGAAAGTGCTACTGTACAAAAACAATTTTACCTTCTGCGTTTTGATGGGTCCAGCGCGAGGTTGTTTCTGTTGTCTCTGTTCTTTAGGAGCAGGAAACTTGTTGTCTGTGGTGGTCTCCAGCAAAGCAGGAACCCCATCACTATCCGTGCTGCCAGCAGAAGATGGCGCCCCAAACTGAATAGTTTCGATTCCCAGCTCAACACTCCCCTCTGCACCAGATTTACCACCCTGAAATAGTAATAATGATGTAACTTCCAGGCAGGAGAGCAAGTTTTCGATAGGTTGCATTGTTGATGTGTTACAAAGAAACCAAAAAGTAACTACAGGCACAGAGTCCAGAAGATTATTTAAATGGAAGGCCAGACACACCTCGGAGGACACTGTGCCAGTAAAGGAGGTCAAAGGTTTGTTCCAGGCACTCACAGAAGGAGGTTGAGGAGGACTGATGAGACCCACTGAAAAGCATAAAAAATAAGACATTACTTTCTTGCTGCAGTCAGATTTTATCAGAAGTGGTCGTAGTTGGTCGATGACGTACACTTTTTGACATCAGTCAGAACAGCTGGGCCAGGTACTTTTTTCTCCCAGAGTTCAGTCCCTAAATTGCCATGTGTTTGTGCTGCTGCTGTAGTGGGTGGAAGGCCTTTTGAGGTGAATTCAAAGGTCGTAGGCGTGGAGGGGACTGCTCCCTCCAGGGTCTGGGGGGGTGTAGCTGGCTGAGCAGATGTGAGGTGAGGGGCCTGGGGAGCAGAGACGGTATGCTGTTGTTGCATCTGGGGGATGGCTGCTGGTGCCGCAGGTTGAGATTGTGAAGAGGGCTGTTGTTGCTGCTGCTGCTGCTGTTGCAGTTGTTGCTGCTGCTGCTGTTGCAGTTGTTGTTGCTGCTGCAATTGTTGCTGTTGCTGCAATTGTTGTTGCTGCTGCTGCTGCTGTGATGACTGCTTTTTAGCAAATCTTGGGGGCAATTTTCCTCCACTACCTCTGCTCTTGTCACTGGAACCTTTCTTACCCCAATTCTGAAAACAAGAAGCGGTTTTAGAAGTTTCAAAATGGTGAAAAAGGGTGTAAATTCAATCAGCCTTGCTACCTGCGTAGTTTGCTCTTCTTTCTTCCGCTTCTCCTCGTCCTGAAGACGTTTTTGCTGTTTGCGCGAAACCACCTCAGTGAAGCCGTCATCGTTGGTGCTAGACTGCAGGTCATCTGTGGTGGTGACCTCAGGGTGGTCGTCGATGATGACTACACCTATGGGGACATTTTTTTTTATTGTGTAATTGTGAGCAGTGCTCATAATTCCACAAAAAACACTTACTGGCATAATTGTTGAGGTCAAACTGCAAGAGAGCATTCTCTTTGGGCTTCTTGACAGCCAGCTTTGACTCATCTTTACGCCGAGCAGCCTGATCTTTGGCTGACCGCGATAATCCAGAGGCTGAAGGTGTTCCATCAGAACTTTGCTGAACACCAGGGCTGATCAGAATGAATAAAAAAAATACAAAACAAAAATGTTATTAAAGATATGTGGTACAGTTTTTTTAAAAAGGTTACGACAAAAACTATGTATTTAAAAAGATGGACATCATTTTTTAAGTCATTAAAACTGTGGATATTATTAAATACGGTATTAACTGTAGTGTTAGTTCCAAGTTGACTCTTAAACCTGTTATCTGAGGTAAAAGGACAATTGAAAATAATCTTGAACCAGGAGGAAAATAAACATTCATTACGGAAAACTTACCCTTTGCGGCCACCTTTTGCTCCACCCCTTCTATCCCCCTTGGGCCCAGCATAGCTGCGACCTGGTTTGGCTCCACTGTTTCCTCTTCGGTTCTGTCTCTCAATTGGCCTTTGGCTAGAAAAGCTCCTCTTGCCAGCAGCGGCTCCATCCCGTTTGGGTGAGATAATTCCCTCTGGGGGACTTCTATTCGGGGTCTGGGAGAACTGAAGTGGTGCAGGTGTCATGACAGCGGCGGCTGCTCGGCTGGCAGCCTCCTGTGCTCCCCTTCTCTCTTCTCTCTCTCGCCTCTCGTTGAAATCACTGCTCTCTGAGGCCGTCTCCCACTCCTCGTTGGCTTGATCAGATGAGTTCTGATTGGACAAGTCAGGAGACTTGGTTCCAACAGCTGAAACTGTGGCAGGGGCGCATGACTCAGGGATGTGTTTGTCGAGAGGAGCAGGGGGGTTTTGTGAGGGTGCTGCCACTGCCTGTTCAACAGGAACGGTCAAAGGAGTTCCCGGAGCTCTGGATAATGTTGGTGAAACGGACGCTGGTGCAGAAACGGAAACAGTAGCAGGAGTCTGAACAGGAGGTAGCGACACCGGGCGACTTGGCCCTGTATCTCCATTTGCCAGTACTGCAGCTTCTCTTTCCTTTAATCGCCGGAAGCGGGGTGGCTTATCTTGCCTGGGAGGTCTTGCAGGTCTGGATCGGCGAGGTCGCTCTCGGCTACTCTGAGGACCAACATCCATAAATTTCTTGCCGTCAGATCTTTGTGCCCGTCGGTCAGATGGAGGATGATCGTATCTAGATTCCATATCATCAGGTCTGAACGTCTCCATTGGCTTTGACGGCCACTGAGATGAAGATTCTCTGGCAACTGGTCTCCTAAGAGGTGCTGAGCGAGGACCCCCACGCTCTCGGGTTCCACCACGTCTGCTGTATAACCCTCCTCTTCCCCGCCGAGATGGCTCTCCTTTAGGCAGAAACCCTGGTTTGGGTCGGCCTTCGTCATCTAGCCTAGATCCCATTTTCTCTGCCAAGTGAGGTGGTCCAAAGCCTGGCTTGTGAGGCCCAGAACGCAAATCAGCAGGGAGATCACGTCGAAGCGGACGGCTCGGCTTTGCACTAGGCTCTCTGTCAGATGGTCCAGTATCGCTGGCAGACTCTCTTCCGCCCTCACTTTCAGAGTCAGTGTCTGAACCACGTCGGCGGCGGCGCTTCGGTATTATCTCAAAGTCAGAGCTTTCGCTGCGCGTCTCGCTTTCCTCCCTGTTACGGAAGGCTGCCGCTCCGGAAGGTAAATCTGAGCGAGATCGAGGTTCTCTGTGAGGGTATTCTCTGCTGCGACCACGGCCGCCTCTTCCTCGGCCACTGTACGTGCCACGGAAGCTCCGCCCTCTTGAGTAATACTCTCCACGACCCCGACTTTTGAAATTGGCATCCACCGGCCACTCCCGGTCTCTGTCAGTATCCCGCTCACGGTCTCGATCCCGTTCCCTTTCTTCTCGTCTATAGGTACGAAGCGCGATATTTGAGTCCTTTCTTGAGGGCAGTTTTGGTTCTGTGTGCTTTTCATTGATGGGTGGTTTGTCGACCTTATCCTCCTGAGAGGAAGATGTGGGTACCCCAGATGATGTGAGGGACTCTCTCGGTTTAGGAAGGCCTATCTGTATTTCCTCGACCCCAGTAACTTCTCTCTTGCCCTCACTTGGCGCTCTGGTGGCTTCAGCTGCTGATGTAGCAATGGCGGCTGCTGATGTAGCTATGGCGGCAGCAGACACTGCCGAAGCCACAGAGGAAATTTTGGAAGACTGATCCTTTTTTATCCTATCTCCACGTTCTCCTCTCTCATGACGTTTCTCTCGCTCTTCCCTTTGCTCTCGTTCTTCTTTCATGTCTCTCAGAACGGGTTTCTTAATCGGTCCAGACCTTCTAAGGGGTCTCTCCCCCCCGGGCCCTTCTCTGCGACCGGGCCTTCCACCCCAGCGTAGCTCCGCCTTTTGCTTGCTGGAAACAGGGAGAGGCAGCTTCTCCGGTTTGTGAAGACCGTCAGATGGTGGTGTGGACCTGTTGTTAGTCAATACTGGTGGTGCGAACAGGTCGTTTGGAGTTTTATCGTCAGCCCTGCCAGCTGGATCCTTCAGCTCTAGGACTTTGTTTCCTAGCGGTAATCCATCAAACCTAGGCTCATCAAGCTTTAGCGAGTGGCTGGAACCATGGGAAACACTCCTCTGGAGCATTGCTTTTCCCAGTGCTTCAACTTCTTCCCCACTCGGCAGACCAGACTCATCATGGTCCAATCTGCAGGGGACCGGAACCCGGTCTACAGGTGCAGGCACATCATCTGGGCTCTGAACAAAGGCTGCTATGGGTTCAGGGGGATCCCTAAAAAAGTTACTTTTGCGGGAGTCCAATGCACTATGTTCTTGCGTATACATTGGTGGTAAGCCCCTTTCCAGATCCAAACCAGAGTCAACCCTGAAAGAGAAAGGCCCATAGTTAGACATAAGCCATTCTGTAATTTTCTCAACTTACCTTGAATCCTTGTTGTCATCCCGTTCTTTGGGAGGAGTAACAAGCGGCAGTGGTTCCGATGCTGGGTACGGGTCAGACCCCCACACCATCCTTGAGTCAGGCGGCATGCCACGGTCTCGGATGGGTCGAGTTAAATGATCAAACGAATCTGAACTGGAGCTGGAGTTGTCCCCTGGCTCTCGCCGTGCAATCTGTTTTGGGGGAAGTCTCCCTAACAAGGACAAGGGAAGACTTAGAAGTTTGCCGACAAAACTTGAGGTACCTGGATAGACCCATACCCATGACAATAGAGTCACAGTAGATGCAGAGTAGGCAACATTTACCAAAACATACAGTGCTGTAAAATGTTCGTTCAAGTTACCAGTGTGAATGTTGGTCGGCATCTCCATAGGCGGTCGCCCAGACATCATGCGAGGGTCCATATAAGACTGCATCATGATCCACCGGGGGTCAAAGCCCATAGAGGCCAGGTGTTGGGGATGGGGTCCCATGGGTTGATACATTGAGCGGTGTTGCTGTGGCTGTTGAGACGATGGGATTCCGCCACTTGCGGATGGGGAAACAGACCCCCCACTTTGTTGCTGCCACTGCTGTTGCTTCATTTGCTCCTTTGTGACCAAGATAAAATTGATGGTAATCATCCACTTTCTCAATATTTTGTCCATAATAACGATCTGGCTCAAGAGAGGGGCATAATTTCACCTGTTGTCTGAGGAAACGAGGCGGCAGGGATTTCTGAAACTGTTTGGAGTAACCGGAGGTAGGGGAAGGACGCATGGCAGCTGCAACCTCACCCTCCAGCAGCGGTGATGCAATGGTCGCCTCCTCACTACCAGGGGCCTCTAAGTGAGGCAGTGACAGGTGTGCGTCATCCACTGAAAACAGAAAGATGAAAGATTAGGAATATAACATACTTCAGACAACACTTGTTAGCTGGTATGGCTCAACATAGATGTACCATTGCAGTAGTAGTCTGTGTCCACATTAAAAAGGCTCACGCTTACGGCATTTTATCTCACCTCTGTTGTCCTCCATGTTGAAATAGTCTCGGATAGGCACCGTTGTCCCATCGGCTTGCTTCTCCCCAATAAGTGGCGCAACTGGTGCTGAGGTGCTCTCCACTTCTGTCGGCATCTCTGTGGCAGAGACCATGGGCTTCTTAACAGGGGAGATGGGACGATGCAATACGGGTACCTCCTCCTCCTCTGCTTTCTCGGGATTTGTTTCGACCGTCTTTAATTTGATTCCGATCACTTCCTGATCTGCCCTTTCAGGCAGATGAATTTGCACTACAGAGGCCTGAGGCTTTAAAACTGTAACTGCAGTAGCAGGACTTGATGCGGCATCAGGTGTCGACTGTGCTTCCTCTTTTGGAGCAGGGACTTCATCGGAAGAGGCCGGAGGCAAACTAGACTGACCCTCTGTCAGTTGCCGATGTTTTTCATTGAGCCGTTTTAGTTTTTCTGCGCATGCCGCGAGGCGCTGCTCTTCCATTCGCCGTTCCTCTTCCTCTCTCCTGCGCCTGGCTCGCTCCACCGCTTCCGAAACCTCTGACGGCTTCTTGCGTTTCTGCCTCCAAGCCTCAGAGTTCTCGTCAGCAGCTGCTGGCGGTTTGCTGCCACGTAGAGCGCCACTACTACCTATACGAGTGCCACCCTAAAAGGATAAATTAGACGGCCAAGATTGATTACGATGCAAATTTGTCTTTTAAAAATACACAAAGCTACCTGGTAATCTTTGCTGTAGTGTCCCGCACTGCCAGGTGATGGTGCTCTTGGATCTACACTGTCCACCCATGATGCTTTGCTGCCACCATGCTCCTCTGAACCCTCCTGACAATCTATGGTACGCGATCTCATGCGCTCCACTTTGCCCATCCACTCCCTAAAAAAACAAAAACAATTGAGGTAAACAGGTAGTGCACATACAAGAATTCCACAAATTTCGTGATAGTGATTTGTTTAGAAAATATATTTCATTCACTAATAAAATGACCATGCCAGCAGGGATCTGATTTAAAGTAATATATTTTACGTGGATATTGCAATTTTATTTAGATTTTAATGAAGAGTTTATGGAAAACAAATTAAACATGAGGAACTTGATTGAGCGTTTTCATTCACTTGCCAGTTTTCTCCTTTTTCATTAGCAGCTTGGTTCTCCTCATCATCACTGAAGTTCAGCTTCTCTGTATAGTCAACTTCCATTTGAGCTCCTGGTACAAAAAAAAAACCATTAAAAAGGATGTGGGGGCGGGAGGGTGAAATCCAGTTATTTAAAAAGTTTGACTAACCTGCCCAGCCTTCATCAGCATCCGTGTCCAAATTATCCAGCTCTTTGAGCTCCGTTGCGCTTACGATTGAAGGTCTGTCAGGATCCTTGAGCCACGCTTGAGGGGGTGGCTGCTGCGGTCGTGCTAAGCGAGGAGCCCTGGAGGACAGTAATTCATTCAAGTTACCATGTCTATAAGACAACACCTCTTGAAGGCTGGTAAAAACAGAAAGCATTAGTAATGACCAGGCCCTGAGACCCTCAGAAACATCCTACTTTGAGGCAAACCACCACCCACCTTTGGGCAAATATACAGTTCTATAATTATAGCTATAAAAAGAAAGAGAGACAACCCACCTCATGCCATCTTGTGCCACGGAGTATCTTATGTTTGCTTGTCTTGGGCCTTGTGCCACTTGGGGATAAGCATGAAACATCTGAAATATGAAAAATACAACAAAGTAAGAAGTGATCAGGTGGAGAAACTTTACATTGCGGTACCAGACGTACATAAGGTGGCATCATGCTTCTAAAGGTTGGGTCATATTGGGAGGGCACACCCACAGGTGGCTGCTGCCCCCCGTTGAGTTTAGGCTGAGAAGAGCCTAATGGCTGAAACTTGTCCCTCTTGATATCCGTAATTGTGTTTCGGCTGGAGCCGTCGGCACCCTCTTGAGTTGAGGAGGTGTCGGGTCCGGTGCCTCCCTCCTCTGGTGGCTTGTTGTCCATCTCAGAGGGGCTTCGGGTGGTGTTCAAATTTCTTCCGCCACCTTCACGCCAGTTGCCAACATCTGACCACAGAAGAACTGTATTAAGAGTTGTATGATTCAAAACAGCAATTGAGATGAAAATGCAAACCCGTACTTTGAGGCCTGAGGCTGGGCCCTGGTCCGTATGGCTCCCCTTCCTCCTCCTGCTGGCCATCTTTCTCCCCATCGCTGGCTGCCTGCAAGCTGGGAAATTCCTGGTGGAAGTGGCTGCTCACGCGAGGAGCTCCTGTCCCCCACACATCAAAAATAAAAATAAAAAATAAATAAATACCCTAACAAAAAAAATTAAAAACCAGCCAAAGCTATACATTTCCTGTCACACAATGACAATTGAATATTATGCCACAGGTTTCTTACCGTCAAGTTGCGTCTGCTTGCTATTTGCCCAGGAGCGGCTTCCTACAATGGAAGGCTCCTGAGGTGGGACAACTGCTGGTTTGGCTTGGGGTGGGGGTGTTTCTTGTTGCCTAGGGTGTCCAAAAATAAATAAAATGCGTAGTACACAAATAAACTTTCCAAGTATCACCTAAAAACAAAAGTAAAGAAGCTACCTCTCGTCTCCCGCTTCTGTTCGAGACGCCCAGCCGCTGCCGTCTTTAGGGACGATGTTAACGTTTGGGTCGTTTCCCTTGTTCTCCGCTTTCAGACTGGGCAAGTTTGCAGGGGGGGGCATGCGCCGACTGGCAGCAACTTTACCCAAGCTTTGCAGTCCATGCCTGGCAGCGACTGATGAACAGAAGGCCATTTTAGGTACTTGAAAAGTCTTGTCACAGGAAGTTGAGTCCTACCTGCAGTCTTGTGCGTTTCCAAAGACTTTCCCTTGTAAGTGTTGAAGAGGCTAAAGGTCGCATACTTGGTTTTGCTGCCATCCTTTGCCTTGGTGCTCTGCCCTGACTTCTCTGACATGTCGCTGGAAACTCATCGAGTCTGATCCTTTGGCCTAGCCACCAGAACCAGCTCCTGGGAAAAGGAAGTACAATAGCAAATTCAAACTTACAATAAAAAAGGCGTGGGCATGCTTCTCAGTAGCCTAGATGGTAAGGCGCCCGCTTTGAGACTGGGAGGTCGGTGGTTCGCGCCCCGGCCGAGTCATTCCTAAGACTTAAAAAGTGGTCGGCGGCGCCCTCTGTTGGCTGCGGCTGCATCGGCTCGCTACAACGGGTCAGGTGCAATCGACATTTCGTTCTGTGTACATTGTTACACAGAATGACAATACAAGGAAATTATTATTATTATTATTATATTATTAAAGCCATTAAAATTAAGAGTATCATCATTCTACTAAATTTCTGAGGCAGCATACATACAGAACATACAAATAATCATTTACTTAAAATATAAATGAGCCAACAATCGCGAGAATGAACACTTTTCCAATGTTATCCTAGAGTATACTTGTGCTATCACCTCACTTTTAGCACTGAACAAGGGTCACAATCACATGTGCACAGCGTCAAATGAGACGCAATTGCAAGAGTATATTATTCTGGATACGCTGAAATACAATTTTGACTCTCACAGCACTGCAACCAACATCTTAGCACCTCAGCACCAGTCAAGGAGCTATGGGTTGGGTTTGTCTTGTCTAAAGTGTATTGGTCAACCAGAGTACACCACACACACTTCAAGAGCGCTAAGGGACCTGACTCCAATTGCATTACACCTCAAATTTGATTGGAAGAGCCAACAGTAGATACCTTTTGGAGCAACTGTACAGATATGATTCAGCCCAGTTCAAACAGACCACGAATCAGACAAGTTTTTAGCTCTGTGTACTGCCCTTTAGAGTAGGAAGCCCTATTTCCATTCATAAAATTAGAATGCAATGACAGTAAAATGAAAGACAAATTGGGCAGTAATTATATGGTTTCTGACTGCCTAACCAGCCAAAGAGGAAGAAATAAGGCAGCAAAACAAAAGGCTACTGATGTAGAGGAAACACTGGTGGTTTAGCACATGTTTTGTCTTGTGTCAAGTGATGTTGGGTTTGGTTTGGAACACTTCAGACTGAAGATAAATCAGATATGAAACAACATCACACATGCAATTTCAAACCATCCCGCAATAATGGGATATCATCTGCTTGAGACTACACCAAAATTGCAACCTCTTATACCATAAAACTCGAACCATTGAGTGTACCTTATAAGCCGCACCAGGTAGATTAAAAAAAAAAAAACATATACATAAATAATCCACACTTGACTATAAGCTATATACGCCCACATTTAAACATGAGATATTTACAAAGAAAGACATGTACAGAGAAAGAGTTTTGATAATATACGGTACCATAATCCCTTAATGTTCTGACGGCTTGTCGGACTTTTGATTAACAAATGGGTGTCTGTACGATATCACTAGTCACTGAAATATGTCATGCCACATATTATTGGAGAGCTTAAACTCTTGGGATTCAAGATATGACCATTTCAAAATATACTCATTAGAGAAACATCCCTATCATTCTGAAACAAGATACCAGAAAACTATAAAGCTGGCATAACGCACCAATACATTCCCTGGCCATATTTAACTTATTCTAATGTCCGCAAAAATAGCTTTGTTACATCAAGGACAATCAATTGAATACAACAGTGAAAAATATTTACGCACAGAGTGGGTAGTTACATTAAACGTGCGTCTTAGGACAGATATTGCACTTCTGTCACTCTTACCTTTACTGCTCAGGCGCTACATTAGCCGCATCATTGCATAGGCCGCAGAGTTGAAAGCTTGGGAAAAAAAGTTGCGTCTTATAGGCCGGATTTTACGGTTATCTGGTTAGGCTAAAAATCAAATTTGGGCTCAACATCTGAACAGAGCCTCGTTATACACTTAATTCTTAACATTTCAAATACCATCTGAGGTTTTTCAAATGAGTGTACAAGAACAAAATAGATATGCACAGGTGAGTCATTGACTGGTCACCGTGTCATTGCCTTCACTTTTGATGTTACAAAGGAGCTTTTCTGACATCAACTTGCATCACTTAAGGAATCCAAACAACTTGTCATACTTCTTTAAACTCAAGGCTGAAAAGATAAACTTGCATTGTTCCAAATCCTCGTGAATCCCATTCATTTAAGAATTATGTAATATTGCACATATATAGATTAAGGGCCATAGCAATCAAAGTAAACTTTTAATACTATCAATATGTATAGAACATACATGCCTTTATTCTTACACTTGCACGTCGTTTCTGCTAATGCCATTGCACTATTTTCTGGTATTTGTACATTTTACGCTAGTCAATATCCTAATATTTTATGAATTTTATTACATATTATCGAGTGCCATGTCTCATCTCGTGTAATCATTGCCAAAAAAATACATATTTAATGCTTTTACACACACACATTTATATATTATAAAAGCCATTTGACTTAGCATTTATTTTTTCTTTTAACATTGTGGACTGTTTGTCTTATATTTGAAGCAAATGAATCATTAGTGAGAAGTTGAGGATCGTTCCACGCGTCCCACCGGCTTGAAGGTTCATTGTCAAATAACATCGATAAGGGTACACACACCCCACTCGTTGTTTCCCTCCTTTGAAAGTCGATCCCCGGCATGCATACCTGTTAACCTGTACGTTTTTGCCGTACAAAGTACGTTTATTGTGCATTTTAAGATGTGTACGACGTACAAGAAAATCTGTATGGAAAAATGCTAATTTGTCAATAACGGGTACCATCCGGTATACACCGACTATCACGAAACTGCAAATCAATCAAGTCAAACGAGTTCGCCGCGGTAGCCTCTATCTTGGTATCGTTTTTTTGTTGCAAACGAAGCGGTTTGATGCTACTGTGCGCATGCGTCTGCCGCTGTAGTGCCCAATACAATACAATAGCAACCGTATTCTATATAATAAGCTTATTAAAACAAAGCTATTGTCGGAAGCGCAGCAGAATGCGCGTTCACGTGAGGGGGGAGGATTTTGCAGGGGAGTCGAAATTAGGCACTACACATCAATGGTTGATATTGTAGTTTGATTTGCAAAATAGAAATGCCAACTAATTTTTTCCTCCAAAAATATCTTTTTTTTACAAATTTAAATTCCTATTAATGGATATTTTAGTTACACTGATAAAAATTGTTCTTTACTATTATTTTTTTATCATTTAGACTATGTACAGAATGATATAACGAAACACATGTACAATATAACATGGTGTCAGATTTTTTTGTATTTTGTAAGGGAAAATACGACAGTTTGTAAGGGCATGGAGCCGTGGAGGTTGACAGGTATGGGCATGGTAGACGAACTCCAAAACGAAATCCTTGGCATTGAATTCATTCATTACAATGTCAATGTGCACAAAATCAATGTTGCATTATTGACGACGCTATTGGCCGTATACTTCATTCGGATTGTTAGCCTAGCTGTGGCCACCGGCTCGGGTCTATTCGGTTAGCTTTTTCCATAGAAATGTTTATGTAGTATGTCTGTAGTAGAGTATTATGATGAAATGATCTGCATTTATATAGCGCTTTTCAAGTCAAGACTTCCCAAAGCGCTTTACATTGTGCTTCACATTTCCCAATAGCGGCCGTGCAGCCATGTAAGGCGCTAACCTGCTTATTGGGGGTATTAGGGGTTCAGTGTCTTACCCAAGGACACTTCGACATGTAACACGGAGGAGCCGGGATTCGAACTGCGATCTCTTGATCCAAAGACGAGCTGAGCTACTGCCGCCCACTGTAATGTATTATGGTAGTACTTCTGTAGTAGTATTTTTGCAGATATTTCTGTAGTATTTTATTTGTATCGTCATTTTCTTTTCAGAATGAAGACAACGTAATAAATGTCTTAGGTCCCTTTTTTGGGCACTGAATTTGTAGTAAATTATTAGTCGTGTTATACTATTTTCTATAAGAGTATTTTTGTAGTATTTCTGTATATCTGTTATAGTATTTGTGTAGTATCATTCTTTTTGGAAAGAAAGCAAATAATATATTAGGCCCCTGTTTTGAAGCTATAAATATTATATTTATAGTTTTGTAGGGCAGCACGGCGGCGCAGTGGTTAGCGCGTGTGCGGCACAATTCTGAGGTCATGAATTCGGACCTCCTGTGTGGAGTTTGCATGTTCTCCCCGTGCTTGCGTGGGTTTCTCCCGTTTCCTCCCACATTCGAAAAACATGCACGTTAGGTTAATTGGCCGGTCCAAATTGTCCCTAAAAGTGAATGAGCGAGCAAATTGTCTGTCCCTGTGTGCCCTGCGATTGGTTGGCAACCAGTTGAGGGTGTCCCCTGCCCACTTCCCGAAGATAGCCGGGATGGGCTCCAGCACCCCCCCGCGACCCTACTGAGGATAAGCGGTGCAGATAATGGATGGATATATCTGCAGAGGTATTTTGTAGCATTTCTGTAGTAGTATTTCTATATTTTAATATTTCTGTAGTAGTATGTTTTCTTTTCAGAATAAAAGCAAAATAAGATACTGGATCCCAGTTTTCGATCACTAAATTATATATTTAGTTTTGCTATTTTTTGCAGTATTTTTGAAGTAGACACACGGTGTAAGGCCCTCCCGGCACGAATCACAACATAATGATAATGATGATGGTGTGCAAGTGAAATAATAGATATAATATTGTTGCAGATTCTGAGTTTTTAATGACGGCGAGTAAAAAAAAAACAATTATTCAACCAGGCCGTCCCTCGGATAGATCGAACGTGGTTTCGTTTCTCACAAGTCGCCATCACATCCTTTCACCGCTGACCGAAAGCGTGCTAGTAGCGGCAAGCTAACACTTACGTGTTGGATAAATTTGACATTTTCCGGGATTTCTTACCTGCCAGTTCCAGTGCTTCCTTTTTTTATTTTTCAGAACAGATGTTTTTTTCGAATACTTCGCTTTCAAAGCTAGCGATTGGGAGGGCGAGTTTCGGGTGTCTCGCCGGCGGATTACAAAAAGCTGGCTAGCCTCGCTCCGGGTAGTTAGCTCGTCGGTTGTAACGGGTTCAGAGTCTCCGTCCAACCCGGTCGAACTCTTCCAACGGGTTGAGGTAAAACTCAGTATGGGGGTATTAGGTTCGGCGTTGTTCGGTGAGCTCTTTGGGTACCTCCGCGCCGGTTTACCGGGGGAGCTGGAGCGTTGAGCTAAGGTGAGTGAGCAGTGAGGCCCCGCTCTCGCTGCGGCCCGTTCGCACAATCAAAGATGGAAGCTCGGGGTTGCCAGATTTATCTCATCGTGTCCCTCTCTACCTCGATCACTTGTTTGAAGCGTTTGACTACGCTTACACTCGTGGCCTTTAAATGTTGAATTAAAAAAACATTGTATATATTTATTAGAATTATTCCAGATTCAGCCAATAATGCAATAGAGATATTTTCATTCATGTGTTTATAAGAGTTGCAAAAAATAATACAGAGGTACCTCATAACTGTCAAGCTCCAGGGCTCCATGCCCTTACAAACTGTCGTATTTTCCCTTACAAAATACAAAATAATCTTACACCATATTTTTTTTTCAAACGTGTTTATTTATGTAGTTTAACATGTTAAATTCTACATGTGTTTCGTTATATCATATATTGTATTGTATTTATTTATTCAGCCAGTATAAACCATAAACATGATATATACAAGAAATCATTTGACACGCGAACACTCAATAATGATAAAATAATCGATTTAAAAGAATAAAGAGAAGAGTAAAAAATACATTGTAGTGTATAATACAAGGTAATTATATAGAATAGTTTAAAAAGAAAGAATATGTAAATAACAAGACTAGAGTAGAATAGGTCGGAGGAACGCCGTTGGCATAATAATATTATACATAATAACCTAAATCAATTCCCGTTGAACATACGGATAGCGGAAGGGTAAAAGCTCTCTTTAAGACGGGAAGTCTTGCTCGCAATGGAGCGAAGAAGGCGACCTGACGGCAGGTAATCAAAGTACCTGCGAGCAGGGTGACTGGGATCGTCTATAATTTTAAGTGTCCGTTTTCTGGTTCGATCGATGTAGATACTTTGCAGGGACGGGAGGCCAGTACCTATTATTTCCTCTGCCGTCCTCACTACTGATTCCATCTTTAAAAATTCTTTCTGATTGACGCGACCAAACCAAACTAGTTAAAACGGATTCAATGATAGCACGATAAAAAATTGACTAGAATGGATTGACGGACTCCGAATGATTTGAGTTGACGAAGGAGGTAGAGCCTTTGTCTGGCTGACTTTAGAATATCAGTAGCATTGACAGTCCATGTGAGGTCAGCTGACAAGTAAGTACCCAGAAACTTGAATGAATGGACCAGTTCCACCTCACTACCATTAATTGACAGTGGCACATGCGGGGGAGGCTTAGTACGGAAATCTATTATCATCTCCTTAGTTTTACCTACATTCAATATATTCATTTATTGTTAATTAACATTTTGTTGTAAGATACCGAGTTGCTCGACATGAATGAGGTTTATTATAAAAAAAGTTCAAAAATGAAGTAGCTTTGACGTTCACTGTAGAAGGAAAAAAATACATGCAAATATAATTAAGTAGAATTTTCTCATTCAAATTATTAATTCATTTTCTGCATTAAATCATTGTTGGTAATATACTGATTAAAGGGATAACCACAAACCTGTCTTTTTTCACTTTCTCCTTTTATACATACTTTTTTTTCTTTATACAACATAATAATTCATAATATAATGCAGAATTATGCATGATGGGAAATCCCCAGGCGGCAGATGCATGCACACAGTAGCTTCAAACCGCTCTCTTCGTTTGCAACGAAAAAAACGATACCGAGATAGAGGCTACCGCGGCAAACTCGTTTGACTTGATTGATTTGCCGTTTCGTCATAGTCAGTGTATACCGGATGGTACCCATAATTGAAAAATTTCGTTTTTCCGTACAGATTTTCTTGTACGTCGTCCACATCTTAAAATGCATAATAAACTTACTTTGTACGGCAAAAACATACAGGTTGACAGGTATGCTCTACTTACAAATGTATTGTGTTGTGGGAGGATCTTTGTAACCTGAAACATTTCTAAAAAGAGACGCCTTTTGAATGTAAATGCGCTTATCCGTTCCAAGGCATGCAAAAATGATATATTTTTCAATAAATTAGAAAAGAGCATCAGAACATGAAACAAATACATGTTGAAATTAGATTAGCGCACAATAAACATAAAATGAGAAGCACATAATGTAAAAAAAAACTAACATCAAAGAATACAGGAAATAATAAACATATTCATTTACCTTTTAACTTTAATTGGGAACTCGACGAGCATGCTGGAATTCACTCATACGCCGTGGATTGCCAGTTAGAACTCGGAGACTTTTTTGACTTTGTATCCTGAGGCCTTTGTAACTAGAGGCAACATTGTCCCAATCAGGTACTCTGTAACCTGAAACTTTTGTATGTGGCAAAATTTGTAAGTAGATGTACCAATTTACATAATTTAGTAACCAATTGATTTTAGATAAATCATTAACTCTCAGGGGTGGGCAAACTTTTTGAGTTGCGGGCTGCATTGGGTTAAAAAAATAGTCAAGGGGTGAGGTCTGAAGATCTATCTGATTTTTAATCATTGAAGAATAAATGCATATATATATATATACATAACAGGGTTGGGTAGTGTTACTTTAACTGGATTACTTTCAATTACTTTGGGATTACTCCAATACCAAATATGCTAATAAAAGACAAAATAAACTAAATATGAATAAAATGATGACTCACAACACGTGGTAAGCTTTCTCTCCCGGCTTTGATCTCTTTGATCCCCGGCAAAACTAACATAAAATGCGACAGAAACAAAATGAAAATAAATCCAAACAGCTTGCCATCATCATTTTTGCCGTTCCATGCATTCCGTTACTCCCCAAGCCTGCACAAAATTTAGTAATTTTATTCATAGTTAGTTTCTTATGTCTTGTGTTTTTTCTACTTTTTTAAAAATTCCTTTTATTTTTTCCTAGCTGTTACTTTTTTCTTTTTGTTCTCTATTTATTTTTTTCCTTTGTTTCTTTTTTTCTGTTTTTTTTTCTAAATTTTTCTTTCTTTTTCTCTCTTCCTTTTGTTTCTTTTTTTCTCAGCTTTTCACTACATTTTCATTTTGGTATTTTTTTTCTATTTTGTTCTATTCGCCCCTTCCTTTAAGTCATTTTGTGCATAATTTTACATAATATTTGGTCATGTTGGGATTAAAGAAGCAAAAAAAACATGAAGAACCGTTTAGGACCCGAAAGAGCCTGTTCCTTTTAGTGAGCCGAGCCGAAGAAGCCGGTTCTCGAAAAACTCTACTGACTTTACTCAACTTTGTTCTACTTGGACCTTGACTTCGAAATACCGCATTTAGAACACAGCGTCAGTGGAACCCGTGTATTTTTACCTCATGCACTGTAACTTTGACTTAATTCGCTTCTTAATTAGCCATTTTGAGCCCTCATTTTTGTGAGCTGGCTAGATTTTCTTGTGCGCTGTGAATGTGCGGGCAGTGCTCGATTGCGCACGCGCGAAGTTTAGAGGGAACATTGCCCACAGGCCCTAGTAAATGAAAATGAAACAACAAAGCGGCATAACGTCCGGGCGGTCCTCTGCAACCACTGCGTATTTTAAAGAAACCTGGCAACCTGAACGAGAGCGAATCAAACCGGGCGCATTTTGTTCCGGGTTCTACCGGCGTTCAACAGGATGGTACTTAGTAATAGTTCATGAAATTGTAATTAATTGTAAATTAATCATGATGTATAATTATTGTGTTTGTGACTATTGTTTGTGTTTTTATGTTTTTGTTTTTCCCTAAAAAAGGCGATCTACCGGCGCTGCCTTCATGCAGCATCGTGGCGCTTTTCCCCGGCCCGTACGCTGGTTGTAGTGCTTCCAAAGACTCTGTAGGTGGCAGTATTTCATCTTTATAATATTCCACGAAATGCTTACGGATGAGAGACAATTTGACAGTTGTAAGACTTTATTATCATCAGAAATAGAGGACATTACTAATTACTAGAGCTGCTCTTCTGAAATATTTGTATTTTTGATTGATCTGTGTGCATTTGGTTACTTTCTTCTGGTCGGTTAATTGCTTCACAATTTTGTGTTTGGTAATCAATAAAAGTACCGTAATTCCTGACTATAAGGCACACCCAAAACCAAGAATTGGCTAAAAATGGGAATGTGCGCCTTATACATGACAAACTTGGAAATGTTTTACTCAGGACCAAGATGCTTGCTCACAATGCCATTAAATTGGATGCGACAGGAGTCAAACCTAGACCCCCGTGAGAAACCATGGGGGATCCCAATGTTGGAGGGACGATTCAGGAAGAAGGGGAAATTTCACAAAGTCTCATGTCAATGTGGATTTATGACTGGCTGGATGAGAAAAATAATTTGCACATGTATCTCTCACTTACAGTGCATGTGTTCATTTATTAGAATTCCTTCTCTATGGCTAAGTGGGCCGGCTTCGGGTATAATACTAACCCTGAATCCTATTCACTAAACCACAAAGAAACGATAAATGAAAAAGCATTGGACATTACCTCATTATCCCAATACTGTATTTTTTTGTCACAGTACCAGATATATTAGATAAATGAGAACAGAGAAAGTGGTTACAAATTGGTGTTAAAATTTGTATCACTTTTCTCAACGCAAACTAAGCGCTATAATTTACAAACTTTTTGAATATTTGCGGCCGTCCTTTTATTTATATTTTTCAGGAGAACCGAATTACTTCCAACAATGCCTTTCCTTTTGTTCAGTTCAGATTCTAGTGGACTTCGTAAATACTTTGTGAGTCCGCAATACATTACTGTATTTTAGTGGTCCCCAACCTTTTCTGCACCACGGAACGGTTTCGTCTCATCTCATCTCATCTCATTAGCTGTACCGCTTATCCTTATTAGGGTCGCGGGGGGGGCTGGAACCCATCCCAGCCATCTCCGGGCAATATTCTCACGGCCCAGCCCAATAGTAACAATTAGGTACAATGATTAAAAATAGTGTGGTGATGAGATAAACAATAATGCCAATTTATGTGTCGTTACATCCCCGGTGGTCTAGTGGATGAGATCCACTGTGCTCCCCGCCACAATCGAGGTTCGATTCCTGTTGCATCCAATGTTATGTGATCTGTGACATATACAGACCAATTAATCAGTGCACCTACATTGTAGTTTTTAATTTATAGTGCAATCCTAGCCATTGCTGTAGTTTTAATTCTGTGCACATTATATAAAAAAAACAAAATCACCAAAGGTTATTCTTGGGGGTGCACCTTATAGTGCAGAAAGTACGGTAAGTGCATAATATCATCATGGATATGATTGCAGTGCAACAAATGTTAATTAATAAAATGATTTAAACCAAGGGTCCCAAACACGCTGAATGATAGTTCGTGACACCTGTCTTTAAAAAAAAAAAAACACAAACAAATTATATATATATATATATATATATATATATATATATATATATATATATATATATATATATATAATATTTTTTTAATTACTTTTTATGTGTTTTTTGTTTTTTGGGGCCGACTTATGTTTTTAGCTTCCTATTTTGGGCATTTTTTGAGTCATTTTCAGTCCATCCATCCATTATCTGCACCGCTTATCCTCATTAGGGTTGCGGGGGTGCTGGAGCCCACCCCAGCTATCTTCGGGGAGTGGGCAGGGGACACCCTGAACTGGTTGCCAGCCAGTTGCAAGAACTAAAACCATATAGAGAGCGAGAGAGAGAACAAGAGATAAAACCATAAAGAAAGAGTAAGATAGAACAAAAGATAAAACCACAGAGAGACCCAGAGAGAGAACAAGAGCTAAAACCATAAAGAGGGAGCGAGGAAGAACAAGAGCTAAAACCATAAAGAGAGAACGAGAGAGAGAAAAAGAGATAAAACCATAAAGAGAGAGTAAGAAAACAAGTGATAAAATCATAAAGAGAGCGTGAGAGAGAGCAAGAGATAAAACTATAAAGAAAAAGCGAGAGTGAAGAAGAGATAAAACCATAAAGAGCGAGAGAACAAAAGATAGAGAGAACAGATATAGTGAATACAGTAAATAGAGAGAAAGAGAGAGAGAAACAATCAGTGAAGAAAAAGCGAGATAGAGAGTCAGATAGAAAGAAAAAAAACAATTGAAAAAGAGTGAGAGAAACTGTAATTGAGAAAGGGATATAGAGAGTGTGAGAGAGAAAGCGATAAAGAGGAAGAGTGCTCTCGTATAACAACCTGGGAACAGCACAAGACTTCACTCAGAAGAACAGTTATCCTTATTTGGTCTTACTATTAACCCAGATGTCATTTTAAGTCCACATTCGGTGGCTGGGACAGACAATTCAACCGCTCACCTAGGGACAATTTGGACCGGCCATTTAACTTGACATGCATGTTTTTGGAATGTGGGAGGAAACCGGAGTGCCCGGAGAAAACCCACGCAAGCACGGGGAGAACATGCAAACTCCACACAGGAGGTTTGATCTCATGACCACAGAACTGTGCCGCACACGCGCTAACCACTGTGCTGCCGTGCTGCCCTTCATTTTCAGTCCTTTTTCATTCATTTTTATACTTTTGAGTAATATGTACTTACTAAATACTTTTTAACACTTTTTTCCCCCTGCTTTTCAGTTCTTTTTTTATACTATTTAGTTATTTTTCAGGATTCTTTTTCACACTTTTCACTACCTTTTGTTCTTTTTTCATTGTTTTCTGTACTTCTAGTAATTTTTTATACTTCTCAGTTCATTTTTTTTTTACAATTTAGAGGTTTTTTTTGGTACTTTTCCAGTCGTTTTTGGTCGTCTCTGGGCTTTTTAATGGTCGTTTTTGGGTTGTTTCTCTGTCAATGTTTGGTCCATTTTCATTTTTTCATTTTGAAGGAGCTGGGACCTTATAACCAACTCTCTGCCGCCATCTCCTGACTTAAAGTCATGATTGTAGCTCAATCAGCTCCTTATGTTGAGCGTGCAAGTAATGTATGTGCATTTCTTAGACGCGTTTGAATAAACTACTTTTTAAAAAACTTTTTTGGGGGTTTCGGGTTTGGACTCTACTAGAAGCAGGCCTTTCCTACTTTCACCATTTTCATGCTACACCGATAAATCAAAAATAAAAACATGCAGGCACGAGCAGGACGTTACTCCTTAGCTCTCTTGCTCTACTGGCCAAAAATATATTTGAGAGCTTTGGAATACTTTTGTCAGAGCTTTGCTTGTGAGAAACCTGATGCAGCCCAGGTTCACCTGGACTTTGTTTTCAGCGGCCAGACCCCGGATAAATTGAGTTTGAGACCCATGATTAAAACGTGTATCAGACTTTCGGTTCATTTCATTTTCCCATTGCAGGCAGGCGGACTTTGACTCGGTCCAAAAAGGAGGTAGGGTCCTCCAATAAACCAGCTAGTTTGCTTCTATTCACAAACGCGGCAACGCCCACAGAGGCCAACACAAAGAGTGGCCACTTAAGAGAGCGTTTGGCCTCGACTCGGTCGCACGGTCGCGTCCGCATCGGCTCAGCTACACGTTCCCACTGCGTCAGGATGGCCTGACGTGCCCCGGCCCATTTGCCGGGTCCCCGCAGACGGTACTGGTACGGGCTAATGGGGCCAAAAAACAAGTTGAGACCGAGTCTTGGGTCAGTCAGCAGCAACCGGAGGATGTTGGGCCGCACACCCAACTGCGTCGCTATCTCATCCATGTAGGTGGAGTAGTCTACCTGGATGGTATGTCTTTGACTTCTCACATACCTGAAATACAAAAAAAAAAGGTTGAGTGAGTTTGATTTACCGTAAATTCCGGACTATAAGCCGCTACTTTTTTCCCAAACGTTCAACCCTGCGGCTTATTCAGTGATACGGCCAATTTATGTAATTTTTCTAACGGCCGCCAGCGGCGCTCGAGTACAAAAGGTAAGATTTAGACCGGTGGAATATATGGGCCGAGGAAGACTGCAACTTCTTAGTTTGTGCACAAATTAAATTAGCGTAAAGTTACCCTCATCATGCAAATTGCAAATAGAAAGGCACATGCAGCAGCTTTCAAGCTAAATGCAATCGAGCAATCCGATGAAGAAGGAAACAGAGCTATTGCACGTAAACTTTACTTTGCGAGCGTGTTGCTAGCGTGTTTTAGAATAAGGGAGCGTGGAAAGACGTCTATATGACAAAGTTTCTTTCCGACACTGGGGAAAACGACTTTGATGGCGTCGGTTATAAGGAGGAAGATGAGGACCGTGTTTTCACAAGTACGGTATATTTTTTTTACAGACCCGTATACTGTCTTGCGAGCGTGTTGGTAGTAGCGTGTTGCTACCTGTCACAGTCACGGTTTGGGATGAAAGTTATATTATTATTATTAAAGCTTTGAAAACTCTCTCTGTGTACCGTCTTTCTTTGTAAATATGTGTAACCATATGTATTTGCAACTGTATATTTTTGTAATGTATTTATTTTAGAAACTTATTCTGATATGTTTTCCACGGGCGAATCAAAAAGAAGGGGCGAAAACAACGGGGGCTGACGGGAAGTGGAGTAAAGGTGAGACGTGTTTGTGGACCCGGCCGACAATAGCGGATATATATTTTTCCCACCCTTACCTTTGGAAATATAGATTTTTTTTCCCTTGGATTACTTCCAACGGGACCCGGACTCTGCAGGTCTGCATCAAACCTTAAGTACCGGTATCATTTTCCGTTAATTTTGCCGGCTGTGGTTTTTGGTCTGAGCACTTTATATTTGGTTACAATCGCGGGACTTAAAGTCGGGTTTGGGTTACTTCTGTGATTGTGTTACATGTTTTAATGTGGGCGCATGCGGCTTATATACAGGTGCGGCTTGTGTAAGTACAAAAGAGGTTATCCTCTTAAAATGTGGTGGGTGCGGCTTATAATCAGGTGCGCTCTATAGTCCGGAATTTACGGTACTCTAAATCCTATTTGTACTGTGCTATTTCAAGGTAGAAAATGTCACCCTTTCTTAATAACCCCAAATTGACTTAAATGTCAAGTAAAGTTTTTCGATAAAATTTGGTCTGATTCTGGAGTTACCTGTCAGCCATGGTATCTTGTTTACATTTGATGTCATCCAGCATGTTAGCCAATGGAGGTAACTTGATACAGCCTGGTGACAACACAAATTATTTTTGTACTCGTTTTACATTAACAGATGGAATATACAATGGCCAGAACATAGTCACAGTCTGTACTTAGATAAAATAGAAATTTTCTTAAGTTCGTAAATAAGTCAATGAACTTACCAGTTTAGGGCTTAAATAAAAACCCTAACTCCAACCAAACCCTAACCCTAGCTACAAAGGAAACCCTTATTCCAGGCAATACCCAAAGGGACAGTGTGAAATATTTAGTGCCTCCTAGTGCAGTGTTCTCTTTTGCCCGCGTCCCCGCGTCCTAGACGCATCATTTTTGCTGGGGACGCATAGTCTCAAATCAAGGTGCGTCCCCGGGACGCAACTTTTTTGACACAAAATTGTCATTATTACCCGATTACATTTTTTTTAAACAAAGATTTACCGCACTCCAAACTTTTCATCAGGCAGATCCGGCAGATGTTGTCTTGGTCTCGCGGTTCGAGCTTTCGTCTGCACGCCGATCTCGAGTTGTGTGGTGAAAAGTCTCTTTTTAGAGAACCGGCTTTTTCGGCTCAACTCATTCAAGAGAGCCGGCTCTGAAACGGCTCACTTGCTTTGATGCATTATATTACGAATTATGATGTTGTATAAAGAAGTTAAGAAAAAAAGGAAGTATAAAAGGAGAAAATGAAAAAAAAGACAGGTTTGTGGTTATCACTTTAATCGGTATATTACCAACAATAATTTGATGCAGAAAATTAATTAATAATTTGATGATTAAAACTGAATGAATATATAGATTTTTATAATATATTTGTCACCGATTTACAATTTCAACATCGATAACACTAAATTTTGGGGACCCATAGATCTCTGTTGGGACACATAGATTTTTGAGCATGCGAGTCCCCGGGACTCATCAATTTTCAGAGGTAAAATGAACACTGCTAGTGATACAAAAACATTTAATTCAGTAAAAAGAACCAAACATTGATTTGAATACTAGGCAAAAATACATAAACTGTCATACCACTGTTTATTTTTATAAAAAAACATCGGTCGAGAAATCTGTATTTCTTTTACATTATAGAATCCATACCTAAGGTCGCCGCCATGTTTGTCTGCCATCTTGCTGTGGCAAAAGTTTATGTTGGCATGAGAGAACAGTGCCATCTAGTTGTCAAATATTTCACACTGGGACTTTAAGATGTAATAAAATAATACATAAAATAACATTTCTTCCAATGAAGTATTTGTAATTTGCTACATCAGACTAGTTTACAATAGATTCCTACCTTTGAAGACCCTGGTGGCCCACCTAGCCTGTATCTCAGAGATGGGCATTATGGCCCCCAAAGGTTGCACCAGCCCAATGATTGCCAGTGTGTGACGCTCTAGCTCCGGTGGGAACACGTACTTGTACAGAGACGCCTTATTTTCTGACACGGTGATAACATGTGAGGCCAAGAAAGGGAAGGAAAACGTGTACCCTGTAGCAAAAACCTGAAGGCAAAAACATAAGTTGCTTTAACGCACAAAAGCATATTTTGAAGACGTCGTTGTGGATGACCTACCACCAGGTCCACGTCCTCTACAATGCTTCCGTCATCAAATTCCACAGTGGAGCCTTCGAATCGCCGAATGTTGGGCTTCACCTGCACTGTCCCAGACAAGATGCGGTTTGGGAGCTCGTCGTTCACAGTAGGATGCTGGCTGAACAACCTGAGACATTGAGAATTGATCACTGTGCATTCAGAATTTTACTCCAATTCCAAGAGTGTTTTAGATGACCTTGATTAATCCTGAAGAAGCGTTTACTGTAGAACCTAGGATAGGTTGACCCCGCCTTGTGTTGTGTTGTTTACACTCTACGGTGTGGAATAAAACGATTTTTTTGCCCTTCATTACATCGTCAACAACAATTTACCCAATTTACCGCACTATACAGTCCAAAAGATTATAAGGCGCACCCCCTAAAAATATTCTTCTGTCATACATTTTTCAAGAATATCTAAAATAAAAACTATACACAACCAGGGTATTGCACTTAAAGCTGGGGTATAGCACATTGAACCGGGACATTCTACGATTTGATAGCTTTAGGGAAGAAGCTATACTTCAGTCTGTTCGTTCGGGCTAATTGTAATAGTTCGAAAAGACGGTTGCTGGTGTTTTTCAGGATGAAAGTGTTTGTGCGTGTGTAGAGTTCTCATCTCTCATCTCATTAGCTGTACCGCTTATCCTCAGTAGGGTCGCGGGGGTACTGGAGCCCATCCCAGCAATCATCGGGCAGTGGGCAGGGGACACCCTGAACTGGTTGCCAGCCAATCGCAGGGCACACAGGGACAGACAACTCGCTCGCTCATTCACAACTAGGGACAATCTGAACCGGCCAATCCACCTGAAATGCATGTCTTTGGAATGTGGGAGGAAACCGGAGTGCCCGGAGGAAACCCACGTAAGCACGGGGAGAACATACAAACTCCGCACAGTAAGTCCGGTAGCTGGATTTGAACCCACACAGGAGGTTCCCATGACCTTAGAACTGTGCCGCACCCGCGCTAACCACTGCGCCGCCGTGCTGCTCGTGTGTAGAGTTATGTATTTAAAATCAGTGTTCTCGTTTGCCCGCGTCCCTGCGTCCTAGACGCATTATTTTTGCTGGGGACGCATCGTGTCAAATCAACGTGCGTCACCTGGACGCAACTTTTTTGACACAAAATTGTCATTATCATTTTTTAACAAAGATTTACCGCACTCCAAACTTTTCGTCAGGCAGGTCCGCCATTGTTGTTTTGGTCTCGCGGTTCGAATTTTCGTTTGCACGCCGATCTCGAGTTCGAGTTGTGTAGTGAAAGTCCGTCTCTTTTTAGAGAACCGGCTTTTTCGGCTCAACTCATTAAAGAGAGCCAGCTCTCAAACGGCTCACTTGCTTTGATGCATTATATTACGAAAGATTATGTTGTATAAAGAAGTTAAGAAAAAAAGGAAGTATAAAAGGAGAAAATGAAAAAAGACAGGTTTGTGGCGATCCTTTTAAATCAGTAGATTAACAACAATAATTTAATGCAGAAAAAGAATTAATAATTTGAATAAGAAAATGTATTATTCTACTTAATTATATTTGCATGTATTTTTTCCTTCTACAGTGAACGTCCAAGCTGTCACGAGGCGTGGTGGCGTGGAAGGTGACCGGACCAGAACGGAGGCAGGAGGCATGAAGGGAGAACTCAAATGCGTTGACGATCCATAAGTTTTATTTAATAAAATAAAAGTCGCCCAATACTCCGGGGCAAAACAGAACAATACAGAGTTCCTCCGGCACGAACTCAACAGGACATGGCATAACAGACTAAAACATGACAAGGCATAACAGACTAAAACAGGACAAGGCATAACAGACCGGGATTATGTATATAAGTAATGAACCAGCAACCGCAGAGCCCACAATGCAGCCTTAAATAGCAGACCCACAATTAGTGGAACTGCTTCAGCTGTTGCCCAGAGGGCGGGGCAGACTGGTCACCAAGGCAACCGTGACAGAGCCCCCCTCTTAAGGGACAGCTCCCGAGGTCCCAAACAGAAAAAATTACAACCTCACGCCCCGGAATGTTGACGCTCGCGATTGGGGCAACCCCGCTCCCTCCTCCGAACACGCAGGAACGGGGAGAGGCAGGCGCCATCTGCGTCGGGCGGATCGGAATCGGCGCTCGGCAGGGAGGGGGTCTGGTGGGCAAACTGGACAGGGGATAACAGACAGGCAGAACCGACGAGAACAGGACAGGCAAAATCAGAACAGGTAAACAGGACAGGCCTCTACAGAAGAGTCACACTCAGGACAGGCCTCTACAGAAGAGTCGCACCCAGGACAGGCCGATGCAGAAGAGTCGCACCCAGGTCAGGCCGATGCAGAAGAGTCGTACTCAGGTCAGGCCGATGCAGAAGAGTCGCACTCAGGTCAGGCCGATGCAGAAGAGTCGCACTCAGGGGGTTCAGGTTCAGAAGAGTCAGACTCTGGGGGTTCAGGTTCAGAAGAGTCAGACTCTGGGGGTTCAGGTTCAGAAGAGTCAGACTCTGGGGGTTCAGGTTCAGAAGAGTCAGACTCTGGGGGTTCAGGTTCAGAAGAGTCAGACTCAGGGGGTTCGGGTTCAGAAGAGTCAGACTCAGGGGGTTCGGGTTCAGAAGAGTCAGACTCAGGGGGTTCGGGTTCAGAAGAGTCAGACTCAGGGGGTTCGGGTTCAGAAGAGTCAGACTCAGGGGGTTCGGGTTCAGAGTGGCGATTCAGACAGGACAGGCGGAATCAGAACAGGCAAGACATGAGAGGGTCAAAATCAAAACAGACAAGACATAAGAGAGTCAAAATCAGAACAGACAAGACATGAGAGAGTCAAAATCAGAACAGACAAGACATGAGAGAGTCAAAATCAGAACCGGCAAAACAGGAGGAGCGGAGTCGGACTGGCAGGCAGCGGAGTCGGAGTCAGCCCGACGGGCAGCGGAGTCGGAGTCGGACTGGCACGCAGGGGAGACGGAATAGCAGGCAATCGGCACGGGAGTCGGGCAGGCAGGCATGAGAGTCGAACAGGCAGGCGTCAATTCTTCCCGGGACCCCATTCGAGGCACAGCAGGGGCCACGACGGGCGGGGCCGTGGTTCGAACGGGCAGGGAAGGCCAACTCAGTAGGCGCCTGCCGAACTGCGCTCTCCAGCTCTCCCCAAGTCGCGCTGGGATCGTTCGCTGAGTTCTATTTGTTGGCTGGTTCATTTTGTCACGAGACGTGGCGAAGTGGAAGGGGACCGGACCAGAACGGAGGCAGGAGGCATGAAGGGAGAACTCAAATGCGTTGACGATCCATAAGTTTTATTTAATAAAATAAAAGTCGCCCAATACTCCGGGGCAAAACAGAACAATACAGAGTTCCTCCGGCACGAACTCAACAGGACATGGCATAACAGACTAAAACATGACAAGGCATAACTGACTAAAACAGGACAAGCATAACAGACCGGGATTGTGTATAAGAGTAATGAACCAGCCACCGCAGAGCCCACAATGCAGCCTTAAATAGCAGACCCACAATTAGTGGAACTGCTTCAGCTGTTGCCCAGAGGGCGGGGCAGACTGGTCACCAAGGCGACCGTGACACAAGCGACTTCATTTTTTAACTTTTTTTATAATAAACCTCATTCATGTCGAGCAACTAAGTGTCTCACAACAAAATGTTCATTAACAATATATACGATATAAGGAAACACATGTACAATATAACATGTTAAACTACATAAATAAACATGTTTGAAAAAAAAAGATTTTTTTGGTATTTTGTCAGGGGAAATACGACAGTTTGGGCATGGAGCACACAAAATTTTGGGGACCCATAGATCTCTGTTGGGACCCATAGATTTTTGAGCATGCGAGTCCCCGGGACCCATCACTTTTCAGAGGTAAAATGAACACTGTAAAATGCTTGTTTGCTATTGATCTACTTCTGGTTTACGTTATGGTCTCATGAAAATGTCGATGTGCTATTGGCTGAATTACCCCCCACAATGCCTTTCTCTTCATTGGGTTCAGAATCTTGTGTGGTCCGTAAAGACTTTGCTAGTTGGCGATACAATACTCTATTTTTACTACTGCATCTATTCATTATGGGCCCCCAAGCTTGCAGGAAAAAGTAAAGAAAGAAGCAAAACATAATAATCATGGAAACCAAGCTTGTTATTATCAAGAAATATGAAGAAGTCAAATGAATTGCTACCCTCATTAGGTTGCATGGCCGTAACCAATCGAAGATTGGGACAATTCTTAAAAATAAGGAGGCTATTGAAACAAGGAAATCTTGAAAGGAAAGGAAATTCGTCACAAGTGGGAGTTTTAATACATTTTAATTTTAATCCACCGTCGCCCTCTCTTTTGCACCTTAGCATCCACTACTCAACTCTACCAGCTCAAGTGACGTCATGCTAAAAGTAAATTAAAATGTTATTTATCATTTACTTATATATTATGAAGGATTTTATACATTTGACTATGAGGGATTTTATACGATTGAATACAAGTTACATTTATTGAGTGCAATGAGGATTTTCACTGAGTGGGCTTCAGGTCACGCTGTATCTAAATACGCAATGTTTTGGCAGGGGAATTTTAAAACAGGACGCTGACGGGTTACGGCAGGTGATGTTTTGAGAACAAGGCCCTGATGACGTGGAAACGCTCGGTGTCGTTTTGGTTAATTCCAGACATCACGGCGCTCTTCTCCGAGATGGTGGGGCCCACGTGGGGGCTTTCCTGGCACGCTCATGGGAGGAGCCGGCACACCAGCTTGCGGAAAAACGTGGGCCGAGAGAGAGAAGCAGAAGATCGAGAGGGGAGGCTTGACAGATTCGAGCGACACTAATTCAGCCATATTCGATGGAGTTCACTTAGTTAAATTGTTTAAGAAATTAAATCTGCCCCGTGTGGAAATGCCGGTCTCTTGTCCATCTTTTCCATCAAGAAACGAGCGTGCATTGTTAGGCGAATGTAGGTTGTGTTTGGTTAATGGAGTCAGATAACTAATTCGAACAAATTGGTAAACCATACATTTTAATATTCAATTCCTAACAATAGTTTATAATGTTATTTGATCATATACACGTATAATACACATTACTATTTAGTATTTTTTTATTAAGTACGGAAATTTTACTTTGGGATCACCACCTCAGAATGGATTAATGTTGTATCCTGGGGGTCTACTGTAAATGTGTCTACACCCATGACTTAATTGTTACTCAATTTCTATACTGACCTGGTGTTGTGCTCTACGATATTTAAAATCTACACTTTTCAGTAACAAGTTGAAAAAGAAACGTTTTTTTCTTAAATATTGGATACCTGCAAAGGACATTTCATACGATGCCAGTTTGTTATTTTGGCTATTATTGCACACTCCTGTTCTTCGTTTTAACTAATAAATCATTGTCCCTAGCAGAAATCACGTTGCTGGTCTCTGATATCCATACCATCCATCCATCCATCCACTATCTGCACTGCTTATCCTCAGTAGGATCGCGGGGGTGCTGGAGCCCATCCCAGCCATTTCGGGGCAGTGGGCAGGGGACACCCTAAACTGGTTGCCAGCCAGTCGCAGGACACACAGGGACTGACAATTCGATCGCTCATTCACACCTAGGGACAATTTGGACCGGCCAATTAACCTGAATCGCATGGGGTTTTTTTGGAATGTGGGAGGAAACCGGAGGAAACGCAAGCACGGGGGAGAACGGGGCTAGATGAGGGACAAACAGAGTTAGTGGATACAACCGGAATGTTTGATGTTTGATCTTACATTACACATAGTCCAGTGTTTTTTCCCGAATTGCTCAGTCCACATATAGAATGGATTTGGGAATATAGTCCATAAATATGCCCGATTAAAGTCGCCGTCGACGATAAAGCTCCGTTGGGGTGTGCAAGCTGCTGTTTATTGATAGTAGCGGGCAGGAGATTTAGCGCTATGCTAACGTTAGCATCCGGTGAAACGATTAGCGGTGGAGCATATGTACTAAAAAAGAGCTCGGCGAGGGCCTTTTAGATTGATTTGGACTTTCATTTCTGAAGGCCTCTCTTCCCGTCCTCCTTGGAAGTTCAAAATACATTGATGTCGTCTCTCGTTATTTTGAGTGTTTACTAACATTGAAACCTATCAGACAAGGCTATTTATTAACTAGGACAAAAAAGTTCGATCACATTACCCCGATTTTGGCTAACCTGCATTGGCTCCCTGTTAGCCTAAGATGTGATTTCAAGGTCCTCTTAGTATTATACAAAATCATACATGGACTTGCTCCCTCATATCTTTCAGATCTGATTTCCCCCTATGTTCCAGTCCGAAGACTTCGTTCTGAGAGCGCCGGTCTTCTGGTGATCCCAAGAGCCAAGAAGTGTTCCGCAGGTTCGAGAGCGTTCTCCATCCGGGCAATGGTGCGGTGGAATGCTCTTCCCCCTGAGATCCGATCTGCAACCTTAGTGCAAATGTTTAAATCTAAGCTTAAAACACACTTCTACTCTATAGCATATGAATAACCTATACTTTTCTTGGACAATATCTCTGTATTATCCTTTGCTGTCTGGTAATCCTGAAAGGGGGATGCCACGTGTGTGGTCCCTTCTCAAGGTTTCTTCATTTTCCTCATGTTGAGGTTTTTGAGTTTTTCCCTTGCCCTCATGTTGGTTTCAGATCAGGGGATGGAGTAATAATAGTCAGAAAAAATAGTCTGTGTAATAACCTGTGAAGCCCTTTGAGACTCTTTGTGATTAAGGGCTATACAAATGAAAATGACTTGACTTGACAAGTTTTTTGATGAAAACATGAGTGTGGATCCATTTTGCAGCCTACCTGTGTTTTGGCTTCAGGCTGTACATGTCGTGATTAAAGCGCTTGTTGAGTCGACTTTCTCCCAGGTCGCAGGCCATCCCGAACGGAAGCAGGTTTCTGATCAGCATCATCGCCCTGTTGAAGCCCAGGTCGAGGGGCACACCGTTGTCCCCTACTCTGTTCAACACCCAAGCCCCCCTGCGGGTGCTCAGGTAAAGCTGAAAGTAGTGGACAAAAGGAAGTTGGAGAAAAAAGGGGAATTAAATTTATTTTAAAAAGAAATAATAATATATTAAAGACCCCCCCGTGAGTCTAACACACCAACATGTATTTGTAGAATATTTCAGTAAAGATTTTCAGTAAAAAGCAAATCCTACTTGTTTCTGTCTACCTATGGGGGCGGCCATTTTGAAAATGATGTTTACAACAAATTATGGATCATTTGCTTTCTGAAGCAGAGCCATGATAGGTTATTAGCTGAAGCACCAACATACATGACGTCATTTTCAGACGACAGCATTTTCAAAATGAAATGGATAAAAACTGCTACCGTATTGCTTCTTAACTCGTATTCCACAAACACAAAATTACTGTAATGCAGCGTAGGAAAAAATGTTTACCACAACTTATAAATTAAGTCTATGTGCTACTCCTTTTTAAAAAAAGCATGAAAAATGTTACACTCCATTATGGAAAAAAAAGGCCACGGAGGGGCGCGCTTAATCAGAATCTTTGGTCTCACAATCACCCTCTGCCTTGAGGCAAGAGAATTGCGTGCCTCACTATGCATCTGCAGACACTAAACACAGTAATATGTTACACATTAATTGTACTATTGAGCCCATCCCAGCCATCACCGGGCAGTGGGCAGGGGACACCCTGAACTGGTTGCCAGCCAACCGCAGGGCACACAGGGACAGACAACTCTTTCGCTCATTCACACCTAGGGACAATTTAGACCGGCCAATTCACCTGAAATGCATGTCTTTGGAATGTGGGAGGAAACCGGAGTGCCCGGAGGAAACCCACGCAAGCACGGGGAGAACATACAAACTCCGCACAGGAAGTCTGGAGCTGGATTTGAACCCACGAAAGGTTCCCATGACATGAACTGTGCCGCACAAGCGCTAACCACTGCGCCGCCGTGCTGCCCTATATCATATATATTGTGAATTAACATTTTGTTATGAGATACTGAGTTGCTCGACATGCAACAATGTTTTTTTTTTTTTTTGCGATTAGTTGTCTTATTGTGTTTCAAGTTGGGAAATATGGGGAGGGCAACTTTATGGCTGGGCAGGCAACTTTTCAGAGTTGTCTGCCCTAGTGTCCTGTAACTTTTTGTCATGAGTTTCAGACACTGGTGTAGTAAGTGGCAGGGTTATGGAAAGAAACTGCATTCGAGAGAAGAAGTGAAGATGAGTGAGTTGAAGAAGTGAGAGGAGCAGGATGACTATAAGGGAAGACTGAGGGAGTATTTTGAGAATGGTGAGCCAGAGATCTGTAGAGGGAGTTGAGGAGGAGTGGGAATGTCTGAAGCAGGACTGAGGACTTTGGTAGTTGAGTTAGATTTATTAGTTATTTATTAGTTAGATAGGTTGTGCAAGATAGGGAAGCTTAGTGAATGCAGATAAGAGTAGGGTAATGAGGTGTTCTAGTGGTGGTGAGGTAGGTAGATAAGAAATTTTGTTGAATGGTGTAAAGTTGCAGGAGGTACCGTAAAATTTGGACTATAAGCCACAACTTTTCCCCCAAGATTTCAACCCTGTTTTTCACTGGCTGCCAGGGACATCTGAGCAGTAGAAGTAAGAGTGAGACGCTTGCAATATATGTCATGTCCTGCACGGTTGTCATGGCGCCCAGCTGGCCCTGCGCCTTGACACCGGCTGACCTGCATTTCCTGATTACTCCTATGGGTACTTAAACTCGCCTTTTGGAACTGCCCTTTGCCAGATCGTTGTTCACCCTTGATGAAAACCTGTTCATGCCTGTTTGATACCTGTTTATTCTTGTTGTGCTTGTTGGACTTTGTTGCACTTCGGTGTAACATTCTAAAAGATTCCTGCAAGTTCTGTTTAATCCCGTTAAATGCCAAGTCTGTAGTTTTGCCTGCATTTGAGCCTGCTTTGTTTTGTTTTTGGTCCGTTTGTGTGTTTGACAACCTTTCTTTCTCAATTAAAGTGACAGATCGTCTACGCAAATGTCCAACTTCCTGCCTCCTGACCCGCTTCGTGACAATATGTGTTGGAGAACAAGCAACTTTAATGTAACTTCGATCTTTGTACATGATTAAAATTAGAATGAACCAACCTTCAACATGTAAAAGGTGTTAATCGAAAGGGGAGCGCTCACGACCATATTGGGATTAATTTTACGAGTCTGTTTATTTGTAAACGGAAATAATTTGGCGAAATGAACTGATCAGTAGCTCAGGAGGTAGAGCGATCGTTTTAGGATTAAGGGATCCCAGTTTGAATCCCGGCTTGTCCGTGTTACATGCCGAAGTGTCCTTGGGTAAGACACTGAACCCCCAATAAGCAGGTTAGCGCCTTACATGGCTGCACAGATCACGGCCGCTATTGGGAAATGTGAAGCACAATGTAAAGCGCTTTGGGAAGTCATTGACTTGAAAAGCGCTATATAAATGCAGATCATTTCATTTCATTTCATCACAAGAAGCGACGTCCAACAAAGCAAAAATGTTTAAGGCGGATTCCTATTTGTCTGTCGGCATTATTGTGTGTTTTTGGAGTAAATATTTTACATAGTTGGATTCTATGGATTGACCTTGATGAACAAAGCAATTTTGGTCGACTTTCAAAGAAGTTGAAGACGGCCAGTGGACGTGATGGTGAGTTACCTCGGCTTTATAGTTTTCAGGTATCTTTTTTCAGACTGATGATTATGTTACTCTGATGAGTATATGGCCTGTTCACTCTGCTACCCTCTGGGAAGAGGTACTGCAGTGTGCGGTGCAGGACCACCAGGTTCTGCAACAGCTTTGTCCCCCTGGCCACTAGACTGTTAAATGGTCAATCACACACATAGTAAGCCTACACAGCTGCTAATCTGTACATCTGTTTGTTTGTTTTTTGTTTGTTTTTTTGCACTACTGGCAGTTCTCTTATACCTAGCCACTCCTTTGCACATCTGTTCTCCTCTGCACTATCGTACTCCAGTGTTTTTGTTAATGTATAGTGACTTGTTTACCTGACTGCCCATTTTGCACATCTGGTTAGCTGCTCCTCTTGCACTCTTTGCACTACTGTAAAATACTATACATAGCTATAATTATTTAGTATATTATTAGTACTTTAATACCCCAACTCAATACAACATTTTATTTATATCTGTACATTCAAGGAAACTGTGCGGGTCAGATGTATCGACATTTCGTTCTGTATACAGGTGTACAAGCATGACAATAAAGTATATGTGAATCTGAATATTTTGAAATGGTTATCATAACTTGAATTCCAAGAGTTGAAGCTATCCAATCATATGTGGCGTGACATATTTCAGTGACTGGGGACATCGTACAGACAAGTATTTGTTTATCAAAAGTCCGGCGGTTAAGGTACCGTATATTATTAAAACTTGTTCTGTGAATCGTCTTTCCTTTTAAATATCTCATGTTCCAATGTGGGTACATGTAGCTTATAGTCAGGTGCAGCTTATGTATGTACAAAATGGCTTTTCCTTTAAAAATGTAGTGGGTGCGGCTTATAATCAGGTCAGCTCTATAGTCCGAACTTTACGGTCGATGGTTTTAAGTATTTGGGTTTGTATGTGGCAACAGAGGGTGGTTGAAATGTGCAAGGCAATGGGTGTGCTGAACAGATTGTTCAAATATAGACATCTGCGAATGGATGCAAAGCAAAGATTGTACAAAGGTGTGCTGGTACCAACAGTTATGTATGGCTCAAAAGCACGGGGTTTGAGACTAAATGAGCATAATAGGTTAAATGTCTTTGAAATTACATCTTTGCGTAGTATGTGTGGAGTGACATGACTGGCCAGGTTAAGGAATGAGGAAGTAAGGAGAAGAACTAGTGTGGTGCGAGAGCTTGCAGAGAGAGTTGATGAAAATGTTCTGCGATGGTTTGGACATGTAGAAAGAATGGACTAAGGCTGTTTGCTTTAATAGAATGAGAGGAAGGCCCAAATATGGTGGGATGGATAGAGTAAAACATGCTCTGGATAGTCAGTTTTTTAATAGCGGCAAGAGTGTGTGCAAGGGATATATATAAATGGCGGATAGTTAAGAATGACTGATATTGACGCATATGATGCGGGGTAGGTAAACCATCTGCTGATGAAGTGTTGCATCACACAGCAACCCCTTGTTGTGCAGTGGGATTAATATTCAGAGTCAGGTTGGGAAGAGCCAACGAGAATAAATGTTTGGTGAATGTGGGTGTTCTTGACTCCAGACACCTCCCACTAGGGGAATATGGGTTTGGTATATAGATAGATTATTCATTTTATTCAACTTTGTTTTTCACACAAGCCGGTCTCAATGAAAAACACTCTGGATTTTAGGCTATATTTTATGATTAAATAGGTGCCACATGTTCTCCCCGTGCTTGCGTGGGTTTCCTCCAGACACTCCGGTTTCCTCCCACATTCCAAAAACATGCATGTCAGGTTAATTGGTCGGTCCAAATTGTCCCTAGGTGTGGATGAGCGAGTGAATTGTCTGTCTCTGTGTGCCCTGCGACTGGCTGGCAACCAGTTCAGGGTGTCCCCTGGCCACTGCCTGAAGATAACTGGGATGGGCTCCAGCATCCTCACGACCCTACTGAGGATAAGCAGTGCAGAAAATGGATGGATGGATGGATGCCACATCAAGGGTGTATCTACCTGCTTGGTGACCCTGCTGAGCTCCACGGCAATGTCCCCTCCAGAGTTTCCGATGCCGACCACCACCACTTTCTTGTTCCGCCATTCCTCTGGTGTTTTGTAGTCGCGACTGTGAAAGTACTTTCCTTGGAAGGTATGGAAGCCTGGCCCAAAATAGTCAATCATTAATGCGGTAGGAAAGACTTTAAAACTTGAACAAGGTGAAGGTTCAAAATGATAGAGGTAATCAGTGGGCGCTTGATTATGGGCTGCATAAGGACGACTACTGTACTAAAAAAAGGCTTGGTCAATCTCTTTGTTTTCATGTTACAAAATGTGCTCGAAAATGTAAAATATTTTCACTGTATTTGAAATTCTTGGAAAGCAAGAAAATGTCACCAAATTTTAGTTGATATGTTTTCCCAGTAAATATTAGTTTCCATTTAAAAGTCATGTATTTTATAAGACATGATTAAAAGTAAAACATTTCCCACATTTTACTTTGAAATAAAATGTTTACTTTTATGCAAACTTAAATCACAAGAGCATACAATTCAAGTGGAAAGTGCTTAGCCCCTTTTTCAGAAGATCCACGTTTGAAATAGTTGAGTGATTTATTTTTCATAAATACTCTAAAAAAATGAATGTTTCTTTAAATGTTAGATATTCTAGGAGTCTTAGCGAAATTATTGCAGACCTGAAAAGTCTTTTTATTTTTTCGTTTCGTTTTCTTGTTTAGATTTTGAGTATGTTTTTCCTGCACGAAAACTTGAAATGGGGGTAGAAACTTAAAAGCTTCTCCTTTAGCCTACTCCATTTGGGCACATGACTAAGTATTCTATCATCAGAGTTGGGTAGGGTTACTTTAACTGGATAACTTTCAATTACTTTTGGATTACTCCAATACCAAATATGCTAATAAAAGACAAAATAAACTAAATATGAATAAAATGACTAAATTTTGTGCAGGCTTGGGGAGTAACAGAATACATGGAACGGCAAAAATGATGTTGGCAAGCTGTTTGGATTTATTTTCATTTTGTTTGTCGCATTTTATGTTAGTTTTGCCGGAGATCAAAGAGATCAAAGCCAGGAGGGAAAGCTTACCACGTGTTGTGAGTCATCATTTCATTCATATTTTGTGTCTTTTGTCTTTTATTTGCATCTTTGGTATTGGAGTAATCCAAAAGTAATTGAAAGTAATCCAGTTAAAGTAACCCTACCCAACCCTGTCTATCATTGTATTGTACAGTTTTTTTTGTGTGCAAATATTGTGTTGTTTCGTTTTGTTGTTAGTTGATGATCTTTTTGTGTTGTACCCAAATAAAAAGCCACATACATGGGAACCCAGCCTCTGTATTATGGCATAATAATACATTACCTTTGCATATATTATATTGCAAATTACGTACTGTATCTATTTTATGGACAAATCTTCCACAAACATAGGCATTTTGATTTTAATTGCTAATTTAAAAAAATATTGTCTGTATTTTGGCCTGTTTTACTGCCCCTTCTCCATTCCTACCCCCTCCTGTCTTAGCAAATAAGTGATAATTAGATGGTAAGGCGCCCGCTTTGAGACTGGGAGGTCGGTGGTTCGCGCCCCGGCCGAGTCATTCCTGAGACTTAAAAAGTGGTCGGCGGCGCCCTCTGTTGGCTGCGGCTGCATCGGCTCGCTACAACGGGTCAGGTGCAATCGACATTTCGTTCTGTGTACATTGTTACACAGAATGACAATACAAGGAAATTATTATTATTATTATTATTATAATGTGCTGCACTGTAGAAGGTTCCTTCCATATTTTTCAAGATTTATCAGATTCAAAGGATATTGTTGACTTTTTTGAACTTTAGAGCGCTTTGAAACTTTCTTTTTATTAACACTATTGACCTTTTCCCCAAATAAATCTGTCAATAAATAAATAAATAAATTATATAGAAAAATATACCTTAAAAAATAAAAATTGAGTTCTGTGGATTTTTCGACGCACCTGGAAAGTCCTGAAGAGGCAAATTGGGGTGGCAGTGGTGCCCGATGCAGACCATCACGGCATCAAATATATGTTTGTTCTTTTTGCCCTCCTTGTTTTCCGTCTCCACGTCCCACTGGCCCGTACGTGAAAAGTCAGTCCTTTGTTTCACCCGCAAGACTTTAGTCTGAGGGCATAAATAAAAAAAACATTATATGTTACAAAAATCTGCAGAAGTTATCTGCTGGGTAATACTGCTATTGTGTCAGAAGTCTTTTGTGTATTAGGAGGGATAAAAGCTGTAAGCAAGGACCAATCTGGCTGACTCAAGAATACATTTGAGCTTACATTAAAACGAATGTACTTGCGGAGCTTGAAGTGGTCGGCGTACGTGCGAAAGTAATCCATGATGAGGGAGTTGTGCATGTAGTTGGGAAAATGGGCTGGGATGGGGAAGTCGCTGAAGCACATCATCTCCTTAGAAGTGTTGATGATGACCGAGTGGTAGATGCTGGCCCGCTCTGGCTCCGGGTTTTCCTGCAATGATTGTTTGTTTGGGGGGTTTATACTTAAGAGTAAATGAATGGCCTTTATTGTCATTATACAAGTATAACGAAATTACCGTAAATTCCGGACTATAAGCCGCTACTTTATTCCCAAATGTTCAGCCCTGCGGCTTATTCAGTGAAGCGGCCAATTTATGTAATTTTTCTAACGGCCACCAGCGGCGCTGGAGTATAAAAGGTAAGATTGAGACCAGTAGAATATGTGTGCCAAGAAAGACTGCAACCTCTAAGTTTATGCATACATTGTCTGTTAAGTAAAGGTACGTTCCGATAATGAGGAAGACACCCTTGATGGTGATAGTTAAGAGGAAGAAGTTGAGGACGATCTACCGTGATTTTTTTGGTTTGAACAAATTTATTGACACTAAGAACAGAAAACAATCATGACAATCTCAACAGCAATTAAGCACATTCACAATATTATATTCCAATATTACGTTTTTAACAGCAAACACAAAGTGAGGTTTGAACAAACCTTCTCGAAAATCAAACATATTCACAATTTCATTATATAACATCTTTGTTAGTGTCAATAGATCCGTCCAGGCCAAAGTCGATTGTCCTCGGTCTGAACAAATCCACCGACACCAACAGCAGCAAAACACATCCATCAAGCATATTCACATTTTTTTTATATTTGACAATATGACGTGACGATATGACGTTTTAACATTTTTTCCTGACATTTTCAACATCAATTAAACAATTTCAGAGTTATTTTCTTTTAACAGTAGTAAACCAGCGTGTAAAAGGCAATACTATTGTGCAAGGGCATAGCTCTGCCATCCCACCCTCCCAAGCAGCATTCTTCCAGTCCTCTGTGTGGGTCCTTTCCATTCTGCGTGGGTCCTCTCCCTTCTGGGTTCCACAACCCAGGCCGTTGCTGCCGGGACTCCCACAGTGTAGCTCCGGCTCCCCCCTCCGGGTGGGTACAGACGAGTCTTCTTTATGGCTGCGTCCTAGGCCCGCCGCTCGCAGATTGTATGGTATCTGCAGCCATTTGGAGCACAGCCACGGGGGGGATCTGCCTGCACCTCCATACCAGCAGGTTTCTGGAGGTCCAGATGGCGTCCTTGATGGCGGCGAGAGTGAGCCAGTCCCTGGCAAAGTCGTTCCGATGCCTCCTCGACCGACTCACCCCGTAAAGCACGTACTGTGCATCAGGGACCTCTCCTGCTGGCAAGTCCGGGAACTTTCCTAGTTGTTCGGCCATTGTCCACAAGACCTTGGCAGCGCTGCACTCACAAAAAAGGTGCCTCACCGACTCCTGGGCGCCACAGCCAGGTCGAGGGCACGTCGAAGTCGCTGACATTCCTCGGTGGTGCATTACAGCTCTGACTGGGAGAACTTCATGAGCCACCATCCATGACAAGTCTCGTAGTCTGTTTGGGAGGGCAGGATGATTGACGTTGCTCCAAACCGTTGTGGATTCGCCAAACGCAAGCCCCCGCACAGGGCTTACTGTAGCTCGCTCTTGCACAATAGCAATAAGGGCCCTGTGGTTTTGTAAAGTGTGACATTCTTGTGTTTCCAAATCAAACTTCTTCAAAAAATCCCGGATAAAGAGATGTGTTGGTGGCAAGTTAAACGAAACTGGAATCAAACGATTGTCTGGTACAAGCTTTAGCTTCCGCAAATATGAGCCCATCCAAAAACGGGTCATTGCTTGACTTTTCGGGTTGTTGGGTGGGCCCACAGCGTTTTGGAAGTGGAGAGAGACATATTTGCTTCCCAGGAAAAGCTGGAGGTCAGGCACTCCTTTCCCCCCTTTTTCCTTTTTCTTTTTCATTGTATCTCTTTTTATCCTTTCCCACTTTGAGCCCCAGACAAAGCGAAAGATGGCTCGGTCCATCTGTAACAGCACGTTTCTTTTAGGCATAAAAATTAAACTGATTGACAAAAGCATTGGGAGGATGATCGCTTTGATGATTAGGACCTTCCCCTCTATTGTCAGTTTTCTTAGTGACCAAAAAACAAGTTTTTGCTTAACTTTCCTTGTCACGTCATCCCAGTTGGTCTCGCCTCCTCCATCCGCATTGAACTTTATCCCTAGGATTTTCTGGTCTGTCTTTAACACCGTCAGCGGGAGTCCTGCCTTTTCTGTCTCTTTCCACATTCCATAAAACTTCACTTGTGATTTTTCTCTATTTAGCCTTGACCCAGACGCCCTCCCAAACAGGTCAGTCAAGTCAAGGGCTCTTTCAACAGATGCGCGGTCAGTACACAAAATATTAAAATCATCCATGTACAAAACACACTTGGTAATTTGTCCCCCACTTCCTGGGATATTGATGCCTTCGACAAATCTATCTTTTCTTAACATTTGTGCCAAAGGTTCAATGCAAAGAACATAGAGAAGGGGAGACATAGGGCAACCTTGACGTACACCGCAGTTGATCTCGATTGCTTCCGATAAATTCCCGTTAATCATGAATTTGCTGTAGATGTCTCGGTATAGCAGTCCTACCCAATTGATGTATTTTTGGGGAAAACCACATTTTTGCAATACCCTGAAGAGGTATTGGTGCGAGACTCGATCAAAGGCTTTTTCAAAGTCTAGGTTTAGGACCGCTAGTCGCATGTTTCTGTCTCTTGCATAACAAATGGTGTCACGGATCAGCATGAGACTGTCGCTGATCTTCCTTCCCACAATGGCACAGGTTTGGTCTGGATCAACCAAGTCTCCCAAGACAACAGACATTCGTGTTGCTAGAAGCTTGCTGAAAATTTTACAGTCCACGTTTAAAAGCGTTATGGGTCGCCAGTTTTTTAAGTCAATTTTGTCTCCTTTTTTGTGCAATAGAGTAACTATCCCGATTCTGAAACTGTCTGGCATATGGTCTCGACTGGAAAATTCGTTAAAAACAGTTAACAGATCTGGTGCTAAAATATCCCAAAAAGTCCGGTAAAATTCGAGGTTGAGTCCGTCCTCCCCGGGTGATTTGCCTTTTTTCATAGTCTTTATGCAATCATTCAGTTGGTCTTGGGTAAAGTCCGATGTTAAAAAGGGGTCTTGACGCACTGATCTTGAAATATGATCTAATACATGCCCCATTTCATTCTCATATGTTTCTTTCTTTTCAAATAATTTTTTGTAGTAGTCTTCGACCAATCTGGTTATTTCACTACTTTCCTTTGTTATTTGCCCGTTTTCGTTTTGAAGTTTAAAAATCCCCTCATTTTTGCCCATAATTTTTTTAAAAAAGTAGCGTGTACATTTTTCCCCTTCTTCTATTTCTCTTTCTCTGCTTCTTATTATGATGCCTTTGCTCTTTATTTCCGCCAAAGCGTTAAGTTCTTGTTTGATCTCTTTGATTTCATCATTAAAGTCCATCCCCTTTTCTGTTAGGATGAAATAGCGTTGGAGTCTTCTTTGTAGTCCCGACATGCGTTTCATCTCTTTGAGTTTCTTGTTTTTCCCTGCATTTTTAAAAAAGGTCTGTGTTCGTTTCTTTGTCATTTCCCACCATTGTGCTCGTGAATCATACGAGTCTTGAAGGGTCTGCCAGTCTTTGTACAGCTCCCTGTATTGTGCGGCTAGAGCCTCATCCTCCAGCAGGGAGCAGTTTAACTTCCACAAACCCTTCCCAACAGTCATACCTGAAGGAAATGAGAAAGAGCAGGACAGTAGCAAGTGATCCGAAAAAAAAACTGGAATTAATCTTGCATCACTCTGTGCTAAACCCCTCGTAAATATGTAGTCTATTCGAGAGGCTCTGGCATTGTCACTACTGAACCAGGTGAAGCCCTCCTCTCCTGGATGTATGGATTTGAAACAGTCCACCAGTTTAAATGTCCGGCACATGTCTTGTAATAAAGTTGATGTTTTATCTACTTTAAACTCCTCATCATTCCTCTTTCTATCCTTCCTACTTAGGATGCAATTAAAATCTCCTCCCACGATTAGTGGTTGATGGCCTAGCATATGCGACTGGATGTCCTCTAAAAGTTCGTACCTGAGTTGTCTGTCGGCATGGCCGTATATGTTAATGAGGTTAAAATCATTCCCTATATAAGAAAGTCTTGCTAAGATTGCGCGTCCGTCTCTCATCACAGTACTCCCCTTTATGATGAGTTGAGGGTTGTTTATTAAAATGGCTACCCCATCGTTACGGTTTTCATTCGAGCCACTCCATAATGACGGATATGGCCAAATCTCTTCCCACTGTTTATAATTTTTTAGAAAGGGGATGCAGCATTCCTGTAGTAAAAACACATCCGTTCTGATAGTTTTTAAGAACGATAAAACACTGTGAGCCTTAACCTTTGATCTCACACTTCTCACATTGATAGTAGAGAATGTAATGTTCATAATTGTTGTTAAAGTATTTAAACTAGTTAGACAAAACCGGGGGATCTGAGTCCATTCTTTGGTGATCATCGAGATCATCGAGAGTGTCACCTGTGTCAGACACATCACTTAAGAGTAGTACCTCATTTTGAGACTCACCGGGGAAAACTCTGGGACCCTCTGACTCTCTGTCTGTGGTTCCAGGTCTTCCCCTTTTTTCTGGGTTAGGGGGTGAGCCAGAGGACCTATCAAAGGGTCTCTTACTTCCTTGCCCACTAAGGGTCAGATTTTTTCCCTCCCCGACTTCCTCCGTCTCAACTTCATACAGTTCCCTTGTGGGCTTATTCACCGGCAATCGGCTTTCTTCTAAATCTCTTATCTTTGTTTCTGGTTTTTTCACCACTCCCAATTTTGTCTTACTTTTACTCCTCTTTCCAGTGCCCGTATGGGTTTTTGGAGAGTCATTCGCCTTTTCGATTTGTTTGACTTCTCCAAATCCCGGCAATGGCGTAGCAAACAAATTTGCTAATTTGAACTCTCTTCCAGGCCCTTCCTGATTAGTATGTGTTTTCGGAGTGGCAGTTGCTTTTTCTATTCGTTTGTCATGTCCAAATTCAGGTATTTTATGAGAAATCGAATCAGAATTTCCAGGTTCTTCCTGTTTCAATTTTGATTCTCTGGTCTCTGCTCCAGGGGTTTTGGTAGGTACATCTGTTTTTTCAATTTGTTTGTCTTGTCCAATTTCTTTGTGCATTTCTTGATCAATTTCATTGGGTATTTCCATAACTTTATTCATTTCCTGTTCATCTTCATTGGGTATTTCTATAACTTCATTAATTTCTTGTTCATTTTCATTTTGTATTTCCATGACTTTATTAATTTCATTGTCTTTGTTATCTTTATTCACGTCATTGTCTTTGTGACATTTATTCATTTCATTATCTATGTTGTCTGACATCATTTCATTGTCTTTGTTGTCTTTGTTAACTGCCTTCCTAGCTTTCAATTTGTTAGCAAACGAATTCGGGCAGTTTCTAAAGAGGTGATTCGTTTCTCCACAGAGATTGCATTTTCTGCTATTGCTACATTCCTCAAAGGAATGTCCAATTGTTCTGCACTTTCCACAAAAAATTCGATCACATACCTCAGCCAGATGCCCAAGCTCACCACATTTGCGACAGAGTTTCGGTTGCCCTTGATAGTGGATAAAGCCACGGTTTTCCCCCAGGAATATAGTCGACGGAATTTGTTTCATTCCCTGAAAGCCCTGAGGATCTTGCCGTAGTTGGACTGGTACCCTCCAGGCACCATTCCAATAGCCTTTCTCACACCTCACCTTCATAGCCTGGCCTTTTACTGAGCAGTATCTACTCAACCAATAACAGACGTCATCAGCACTGATCATTTCACTAAACATTCTAACAACGACAATCTTGTTAGTATTATCAGTCAGCTTCTCCACTGTAAATCCTGAAAACTGGGACCTCACTCCCTCAAAGCGATTCCAAAACTCTTGATAAAGAGCTGCCGTTTCAAAACTCACATCAAAGCCTTTGCCAGAAGTCATTTTTATGACAGCATGTACCTCCTCCTTTTTAAACTTCAGAATCTTTTCAACAAACTTGTTAATAAAATCCGTCCTTGACATTCCCTCCGAAATTGCCACAACATCTTTGAGCAAGAATCTCACGCAGTTACGTCTCCGCCCGCCGGTATAATGCCCGGCCATGGCAGGACTCGGCTGCTTTACTTCTAACTATGTTAAAATGGTTAGAATTGTAAAATTAATAATTAACAATACTCTTAAAACCGACGCCAATGACAGTATAAACGCATAGAACGAGCAGTGCTAACCTGATGCGTCCACCATCAACCGCAGCTAAGATCTACCGTGATCTTCACATTTACGGGATCCTTTTTTTTGATAGTCACGTTTGATGCATTGCGAGCGTGATCCTACTAGCGTGTTGGTACCTTTCAAAGGCACGGTTTGGGATGAAAGTTATATTATTATTATTAAAGCTTTGAAAACTCTCTCGGTGTACCGTCTTTCTTCGTAAATATGTGTAACCATGTATAATATGTATTTGCAACTGCATATTTTTGTAATGTATTTATTTTAGAGTTTTTTTCTGTTATGTGTTCTACGGGCGAATCAAAAAGAAGGGGCGGAGCAAATGCGGGCTGATGGGAAGTGGGGTAAAGCTACCGTAGATCTTTCTGTTGTCGCAGCGGACAATAGTGGATTTATATTTTTCCCACCCTTAACTTTGGAAATATACATTTTGTTTCCTTGGATTACTTTCAACGGGACCTGGACTTTACAAGTCTGCATCATACGTTAATAACGGGTATCATTTTCCATTCATGATGCCAACTGTGGTTCTAGGATTGTGTACTATTGACTTTTGCCTAATGCGGGACTCAAACTGTGACGGCATAGGTAGTTACAATCGTGGAACTTAAATGTGATGATTGATTTTTGCAATGCGGAGATGGAATAAGAGCTTGCTCTGTCCACTCCACGCATCAGCCCGGTATTGCAGTACCTCCGGGAACGGTGCATTCGCAATGGTCGCAGCAAGGCTTTAAGGCTAGGACCTTAGCTTGGCCTTTTGGCTGAGAGTAAGAGTCCCGGCTCCTTGGCTTTGTCGCGTATTATGAACTGACCGATAACGGATATTGGATAAGTAATAAAGACAATAGAACACTAACCCTTAAAAAATCCTCCCCTTTTGGATTGTGTCATTAGGAGGCTAGGACCTTGACTCAGCCTCTTGGCTGGGAACAAGTGTCTCAGCCTATTGGCTTTGTAGTGTATTATGATGGAACGGATAACGGTCAATTGATAAAGAATATAGAACAACAAAATCACAATCTTGGAAATTACAGCCTGATCTGGGTTAAACTTGTGATCGTGTCACAAGTTGTAATGCGGGCGCACGCGGCTTATACACAGGTGCGCCTTGTGTAAGTACAAAAGTGGAAAATCACTTAAAAAGTGGTGGGTGCAGCTTATAATCAGGTGCGCTCTATAGTCCAGTTGTTTACGGTAGACGGCTTGTCCTTTCAGTGCAAGTAAACAAATTATAAAAGTATTCATGTGCAAAAGAATCAAAATATTCAGAACATTATATTTCAACCATACAGTAATCCCTTTGTTGTTCCCCCCAAAAAATAGTTAAATCCTGTGAATTAGAAACATTCATAAATCTATTAGATATCAGCTACATATAATATATATGACTGTAACAAAATAAAATCTATAGATCAACAAATAAAACACAGAACATAGAATTGCAGTTGAATGAATAATGTGTTGGCAGGCAACCAGTTCAGGGTGTCCCCTGCCCACTGCCCGAAGATAGCTGGGATGGGCTCCAGCACCCCCGCGACCCTCCTGAGAATAAGCGGTGCAGATAATGGAGGGTGAATGAATGTGTGGTCTTTTTTGTCATTATACAAAAGTACAACAAAATTGGAGGGCATCTCCATCAGTGTAGCTGCATTCTAGCATTGGGTATCCTTGGATTGAGCCAGGTTTACGTAATGAATAAAATAAAAACATTAAGCATGTAGCTGTTTACCACGAGTTCTAGCGCCAGGTCATCCATTTCATGAGTATTGGATCTGGCATTGGTGAGATACAGGCTTGGCAGGGGTAGGTTGGGTGAGTTGTTATATAGCCATAGCAGTAGGTTGGACCTGCAGCCCTGCTGTTGTTTCATCTCCAGAGGCTGCTTCGATCTTTTCCCAGACACGATAACAATCCACAGAGCACCCGGTGGTAATAAGAATTTCTTTGTGCTCTTCTGACTTTCTTTAGAGTCTGATTTAATTGATGTATTTATTTTCAATGTAACAAGCTGCTAAAAGCTACCTATCGCTGTGCTTTGCAGTTTGTTTAGGTGGACACATTGCGCGCAGCATACAAACAGAAGACACCAGCCTACCACAGCTGCGCAGACTCGTCAGTCACGTGCAACTAACACACGCACGCACGCAAGAAAGCACACACCCCTCCCCAACCTGCCCCTGTGATAGCATTTGCTGTGTGTTGTCTGCCGAAGTGCACAATGCACAAGGAAAATCCGCTAATTATATAAACTGGGTAAGTAAACTGCGATACAGCGAGGGATTAATGTATGCTTTAATTCTATCTAAACTCTTCCCATTGCACACCTCATCTTAACCCACCTTGAACCTCCACAGTCCACCGATGTCATCGCTGCTCTCAAAACAGACGGGTTCGAGACCCTCGTCCAGGCAGCACTTGATACTGGCCAAGCCAGAGCTACCTCCTCCAATCACTGCCACCCGACGAGGCATACTGAAGCTGCAGAAAATATGTCAAACACATGGAAAAAAACAGTTCATTGCATCATCATATAAGGCCCCTTAAGACCAAATTAAAAGCATTGTGTCAGATATAAACACCAAATATCTAAAACGAGGTATGACAATTAGGGGTTTAATTGTAAAAAGACTACAATACAATGTACTTCATAGCATATCTGTCAACTCATACGTTTTCCGCATATTTACAAGTTGACCATTCCAAATTGTGTTCGCCGTAAAAAAACATTTTTTCATAATGCCAAGCAATGTTCCCTGTAATTTTCCTCGGGTCTGTGCGTTCACACAAAGTCGGTGAGCAACGCTTGAAACAATTGCAAAGGTTGTACGGCCTACAAATGTTGTTTGTTCTTACAATTATTTCACAAGATATCCATTTCTTTTTATTTCCTGATATATTTTGTCGCATAATATTACCATTTTTGGGGGCTTATTTAGTCGGTTGTAAAATACAGAACTGTACTTAATCACATTTTTTAGTGGAAGTACAATGTTGGCAACAAGATTCACTTGATATAATTGGAAATTATTTGAATGCAACACAAACTTTTTCTTCTTTTTTCCGGGTTTTTTTCTCCTTTTTTTTAAAAATTTCTTTAAAAAAAATCTCATTGTGTTTATTTTTTCCGAGCTGTTACTTTTTTCTTTTTGTTCTCTATTTACCTTTTTCCTACATTTCTTCCTTTTCTTTTTTTCTGTCTTTTTTCTAAATGTTTCCTTCTTTTTTTCTCTTCCTTTTGTTTCTTTTTTTCTCAGCTTTTCACTACTTTTTCATTTTGGTATTTTTTTTCTTTTTTGTTCTATTCCCCCCCTTTTTAAGTCATTTTGTGCATAATTTTACATACTATTTGGTCATGTTGGGATTAAAGAAGCAAAAACAACCTGAAGAGCCGTTTAGGACCCGAAAGAGCCGGTTCCTTTTAGTGAGCCGAGCCGAAGAAGCCGGTTCTCGACAAACTCTACTAACTTTACTCAACTGCGTTCTACTTCGACTCGCCTTCAAAATACCGCATTTAGGACACAACGTCAGGGGAACCCGTGTATTTTTACCTTCGTGCCAATAACTTTGACTTAAGTCGCTTCTTAATTAGTAATTTTGAGCCCTCATTTTTGTGCACTGGCTAGATTTTCTTGTGCGCTGAGAATGTGCGAGCAGTGCGCAATTGCGCACGCGCGCAGCTTAGAGGGTACACTGATGCTAAGTATAATGAGCAACACTAATATTACTGCAAGTTGGGAAAGAACGAAGATGCTGAAAGTATTGTTTGTGTTGTTTACTTGGTAAATCAACTTGTTTACACAATTTATTTTTTATTTTTTATGCTATTTAGTCCGTCTAGCTGCGTGTTGTTTGTAGAACATCTGTTGCAGTATTTTTGTACTAGGATTTTTGTAATACTTTTTTGGGTATTTGCATAGTGGTAATATTTCGGTAGTATTCTTGTAGTATTTGTGCAGTAGAATTTTTTAATAGCATTTTTGCAATTGTATTTCTATAGTATGATATTTTTGGTATTTCTGTAATAGGTATTTATTATTTTTTGTAGTTGAAGGTGTGGTATACGTATAACAAATATATATTTCCTATTCTTGGAATGTGCAATTTGCACTTACTTTAACCACTAGATGGGGCTAAATATAACGGGGAAAGCTGCTTTTTTGAGTACCGGGTAAGTCTAAACGCTTAGGAGTATTTTTGGTGTAATTTATGTAAGATTTTGTCAAAAAAAACTTTTTAGGTCAATTTCAACCCTAGCAATTGATGACACAATAAAAAATGCATGGCAATTATATGGCCTGTCATCAAAATCGTCCATTTCAGTAAGATAAATAAACATATTTTTTCATAAAAGGGCTGTATCAGTACTTTGGCTGGATTGTTAGCGCAAAAAACAGGTGTTTTCTGTTCTTGTGTCAACACTGTGAACACTTTAGCCCAGCTCTGCTGCAGCCCAGCAACAAACGTTCACACTAAAAGCGTGTCTCTCGCAAAACCCACACACGCCCCCTACGCAAACACTTTATTTGAGCACACAGTGAGAAAAAGTCAAGAGTTCTCAAAAAAAAAAACACCCAAAAGGCAGCAGAAGCAGTAACATGCCGAAACTTGCAACGTTTGAGGCTGCAAGTAAATACAGTAAATGTACAGCAATTTGTCTTTTGTGCCTCGGATATGAACAAATTATTGTCCGAACAACATCGACAACACGACGTCCACTTACCCGTTATGCATGCAGATCAAGGGAGTGACTCGTTTTTTCCCTGTTATCGTCTCGGGTGCTTAGAAGTGGGCGGAGTGCTAGAGTGTCCCACGTCTGACTTTGACCTCTGAACTCATCATTGCAGCGTGATCAGCTACAAAAACAAGCGAGTCTCGCTGATCAGACGCAACATTACTTGCATTCCACTTCAACAAACGAACCTTTTTTTTTATTTATTTACTAAAATAACATTTAAAAATAAGGTTTATGAAAATGAACGATTCACATCAAAACTAAAAATAATGACTTTAAAATGAAAACATTGAAAGCCGGTATTTTCTATCACAGTGGATTTCAACCTTTTTTGAGCCAGGCACGTTTTTTTTACATTATAACAAATTTGCAGCACACCCAAAATGTTATAAAATACCAGGGTTGGGCAGGGTTACTTCAACTGGATTACTTTCAATTACTTTTGGATTACTCCAATACCAAAAATGCTAATAAAAGACAAAAGAAACTAAATATGAATACAATTATGACTCACAACACGTGGTAAGCTTTCTCTCCTGGCTTTTATCTCTTTGATCTCCGGCAAAACTAACATAAAATGCGACGGAAACAAAATGAAAATAAATCCAAACAGCTTGCCAACATCATTTTTGCCGTTCCATGTATTCCGTTACTCCCCGAGCCTGCACAAAATTTAGTCATTTTTTTTCATATTTAGTTTATTTTGTCTTTTATTAGCATATTTGGTATTGGAGTAATCCAAAAGTAATTGAAAGTAATCCAGTTAAAGTAACCCTACCCAACCCTGTAAAATACATACCTGTCAACCTCCAAAGCTCCCTGCCCATACAAACTGTCGTATTTTCCCGTACAAAATACAAAATAATCGTAGACCATATATATATTTTTTTTTCGGAATGATGCATGATGGGAAATCCCCAGGCGGCAGACGCATGTGCACAGTAGCATCAAACCGCTCGCTTCGTTTGCAACGAAAAAAACGATACCGAGATAGAGGCTTCCGCGGCGAATTCCTTTGAGTTGATTGATTTGCCGTTTGGTGATAGTCGGTATATACCCGATTGTACCCATCATTGACAAATTTGCGTTTTCCCTTACAGATTTCCTTGTACGTCATACACGTCTTAAAATGCATAATAAACAGACTTTGTACGGCAAAAACGTACAGTTTGACAGATAACACTGAACTTAATGTTCAATTACAATATAATTTATAATACCCCAATTTTTACAGCACAGACACTTGACAATGACATAATATTTGCAGAAAATGATTCATAAATGTCTTATAAAATTTTAAATTTTAAAAAGTGACATTGGATAATTTCTCACAGCACACCTGACAATCTCTCACGGCACACCAGTGTGTCGCGGCACAGTGGTTGAAAATCACTGTTCTACGATACGTTTTTGACATTGAAAATTTTAAAGGGGCAGTGTTAAGTATTTGACCACTAGATCTCACTGTATAGTGCAGTGCAACAAAAAACAATGCTGAAAAGCTTATGGAAGGATTTTATATATTTTACTATAAAGGATTTTATACGATTAAATACAAGTCACATTTATTGAGTACAATGAAGATTTTCACTGAGTGGGCTTCAGGTCACGCCGTTCCAAATGCAAAATATTTTACAATACAACATGTTAAACTACATAGATAAACACGTTTGAAAAGAAAACTATGGTGTAAGATTATTTTGTATTCTGAAGGGAAAATAAGGCAGTTTGTAAGAGCATGGAGCCGTGGAGGTTGACAGGTATGTAGTAGTGGCGTAAAAAAACATGAAGATCGGAAAACATGTAACAACTCGTAGGAGAGCAGAAAACCACGCCGCTGAAAACAACGTCAAGTGTGCCAAGGAGGACATGTTGCCGTTGGCGTTCTGCAGCCAAAGTAGAGGTAAGATCGGGCCTATAAAATTCTGCCCAACCCGACCTGAGTTACTCTGGCCGTGCTGATAGAGACTTACCCCAAGCGACTTGCAGCTGTAATCGCAGCAAAAGGTGGCGCTACAAAGTATTAACTCAATGGGGCTGAATAATTTTGCACACCCACTTTTTCGTTTTTTATTTGTTAAAAAGGTTTAAAACATCCAATAAAGTGTGTTCCACTTCATGATTGTGTCCCAATTATTGTTGATGCTTCACAAGAAATTACAATTTTATATCTTAATGCAGGGGTGTCAAACTCATTTCAACTCGGGGGCCGCACGGTAGAACAAACATTCTGTCGGGGGCCGGACTAGTAGATTAAAGAGAAAGAAAAAGAGGGATAAAGAAATAAGAGAAAGAGGGAGTGAAAGGGAGTGAGGGCGGGACAAAGAAAGAAAAAAGTCGTGCTAGAGGGGGAAAAGAAAGGGGGAGGAAGAAAGAAATCCAAAGATAAATAGAAAGACAGAAGGAGAGAAAAGTAAGTGCAAAGGGTAGGAAGAGAGAAAGAGAAAAGAGAAAAAGAAAAAAGGAAGTTAGAGCAAAATAAGTTAAAAAGACACAGAGAGAGAAAGAGACAAAGAACAACAAAGGAAGAGAAAAAGAGAGACACAGAGAGTGAAAGAGACAGAGACAGAGAGTGGGAGAAAAGGGGTGGAAAAGAGAGCGAGAGAGAGAGAGAAAGTAATACAAGTGCAGTGTCTTTGTTCGTAGTACCTGGCATCAACATCAAGTTGACATATTTGAACCTGCAGCTCGTTTGTCTCTTGTGCTTCTCTGAGAGTTGTCTCGCGGGCCGGATTCAATCCCTTGGCGGGCCTGATTTGGCCCGCGGGCCGCCTGTTTGACACCTGTGTCTTAATGTTTGAAATCTGAAATGTGGCAAAAGGTCACAAAGTTTAAGGGGGACAAATATTTTCGCAAGCCACTGTATGTATTTACAGTTCCTAACCCATGTGTTCTGGATTTTATTTTGCTTCCCTAAGAATCTTGCTTCTTTAGTTATTTCGGCATTTCTTTTGATGAAGTGACCATTAAGATAAACATTAGTTAGTACCTGTCATGTCCTGCACGGTTGTCATGGCGCCCAGCTGGCCCCGGCCCTGGACACCGGCTGAGACGCATTAGACTGATTGCTTTTGGAGTACTTAAACTTTTTCCCTTGTTGAAGACCTGTTCATGCCTGTTTGATCTGAGTAATGCCTAGTTTGTAATTTTGATTGCCTTTAAACCTGTTTTGTTTTGTTTTTGGTCCGTTTGTGTGTTGGACAACTTTTATTTCCGAATTAAAGTGACGGATCGTCTAAGCATATGAGTTCCGACTTCCTGCTTCCCGGTCCGTTTCTTGACAGTACCTTTGAGTTTTCTTCCCAGCTTCATCAATTCGACTTTGTTCTTCCTGTTAGAAAATCTCAAGATCACAGCTGGGATAATATTCTGTTTCATTGGTATAGAGTGGCAAGCTTTGACGTTGTTCATGTACAGTTTTATGTTTTTTGATGCAAGGAACGCCACCACCAGGATACTCATCCGGAAAGGGGTGGCATGCTCCTTCCCTGTTGGGGATGCGGTTGTATCCCAAGTGGAGGAGTTCAAGTATCTCGGGGTCCTGTTTATGAGTGAGGGTAGGAAGGAACGGGAGATCGACAGACGGATCTGTGCAGTGTTGAACGTCATGTGGACCCTGAACTGGTCTGTTGTGGTGAAGAGGGACCTGAGCCGAAAGGCAAAGCTCTCGATCTACCAGCCGATCTATGTCCCTACCTTCACCTATGGTCATGAACTGTGAGTCATGACCGAAAGAACACGATCCCGAAAAGGCAAAACTCCCGATTTACCGGTCAATCCATGCCTCATCAATGCCTCCCATGGGAGTGGCTGACACGCCGGCTTGTGAAAAGACGTGGGCAGAAGAACTTCAGGAGAGGAAGATCGTTCGAGAGGGACAATCGAGAGGGAGGCTCGACGAAGACTAAATCGACTATTCGACAATAATTCATCTAATTCGATGGAATTCACTTAGTTAAATTTTTTAAAGAAAATAAATCTGCCCCTGTGTGAAAATGTCCAGGCACGTCCCACCGGCCGGAGACCCCGGGACGACCCAGGACACGCTGGAGCTGGAGCAAATACGTCTTGAAGGACTTTATATTTTATTTATTTGACTATAAGGGATTTTATACAATTTTATTCAAGTTACATTTATTGAATGCAATGAAGATTTTTCACAGAGAAGGCTTAAGGTCAATGACAGGTCGCGCCGTTCTGAATGCGAAAGTTTTGTTTAGTTCTGTTGATAACAGGACGCTGACAGAGAAGGCCAGGCCCTGATTTGATAATCAGCACTTCCATAATCAGCACTTCCCGGCACAAGAGGGGCCTTCGTGATGCACCGGTCCAGACGAGGTGGTGACGAGGTGGAGCCCCCCCATGGGCGTTCCTGGCCTGCCCATGGGGGTGGCGACACGCCGGCTTGTGAAAAGACGTGGGCAGAAAAACTTCAGGAGAGGAAGATCGTTCGAGAGGGACAATCGATAGGGAGGCTCGACGAAGACTTAATCGACTTATTCGTCAATAATTTGGCTAATTCGATGGAATTCACTTAGTTATATATTTTAATAAATCTGCCCCCGTGTGAAAATGTCGGCTATTCTTGTTCATTTTTCCATAAAGAAACGAGCATGCATTGTTAGGTGAATGAAGTTTGTGTTTGGTTAATGGAGTCAGATAACTCATTCGAACAATTTGGTAAACGCTACATTTTTAATAGTTTAATTCCTAACAGTCTCTAGGCTGGCCTGGGAACGCCCCGGGATTCTGTCGGATGAGTTGGATGATGTGGCAGGGATAAGGGAGGTATGGGCCTCCCTGCTGAGGCTGCTGCCCAGTGACCTTAACCGGGATAAGTGGAAGAAAATGGCGGGAGGGACTATAAATTATTTACCTCAACTAATAGAAAAGATCCATGTTTTCAGTGGGGGATTACAAACACAAAAAAGACATTTGCATGCTGTTTCTCACCTTGAATCTCCATAGACCGCCAATGTCAGGGCTACTCTCAAAGCAAGTGGGCTCCAGACCTTCATCCAAGCAGGACTTGACACTGGTAAGACCCGAAGGCCCCGCGCCATCAAAGCCACCGTCTCAACCATGCTGCGACTCGATGGGATTTGGACTGTAGGGCAGCCACCACGCATGCCTCATTATGTGACTGATTGACTGACCTGAGTTTTTTTTCAGATAAGCTTCTTTCCCCCATTTTTATAGACACACCTAAAGATTGAGGAGGGCAACTTTTTCGAGGCCTGACTGGTCGTTAAACTGAAAGTTAGGTGCCAACAGTCTGTGCTGGTTAAGACAATCAGAACACATACCAAGACCATTTAATTTTGACTTTAGTAGACAAAATTTAGTTATTTTATTCATATTTAGTTTCTTTTGTCTTTTATTAGCATACTTGGTATTGGAGTAATCCAAAAGTAATTGAAAGTAATCCAGTTAACATAACCCTACCCAACCCTGCTAATTAGTATGTAAATACAACTAGTACGTAATATTCCCAATATAACTTGAAAAATCAGCAATTTCGAAGAGGAAAATCCCCAAATTGTGATGTTAAATGATAAATAACCTTAACACCGAATAATGTAAACTAATTTATATTTTTTTTTATTTTATATTTCCATGGTGACAGGTGAGGCACATCCAAGTGTCCTGTGCCTTCAGTCATATAAAAGCGTTAAAATATTCCAATTTTAATATTAGCTCGTGATAAATTGAAACATTTTATTTTTACATAAACGTTTATCTGGTGTGTTATCAACCAAGGTGATCTGAACCCACCATTAGAGCTACCCTTGTTAACTCAAAACTTGGTTGATGAATAACTTGCAGTGGGTAAGTGCTACAAATGAGAAACGTTAAACAATGAAACGTTCAAGGTTGGGTAGGGTTACTTTAACTGGATTACTTTCAATTACTTTTGGATTACTCCAATACCAAATATGCTAACAAAAGACAAAAGAAACTAAATATGAATACAATTACAAAATTTTGTGCAGGCTTGGGGAGTAACGGAATACATGGAACGGCAAAAATGATGTTGGCAAGCTGTTTGGATTTATTTTTATTTTGTTTCTGTCGCATTTTATGTTAGTTTTGCCGGAGATCAAAGAGATCAAAGCCAGGAGAGAAAGCTTACCACGTGTTGAGTCATCAATTTATTCATATTTAGTTTCTTTTGTCTTTTATTAGCATATTTGGTATTGGAGTAATCGAAAAGTAATCGAAAGTAATCCAGTTAAAGTAACCCTACCCAACCCTGGAAACGAAGTATGATTTTTAGATAGCTAGCTTGCTAGCAACCACACATTTCAACTCATGTTGTTCAAAGGGAGAGTGTATTATTTTATTAGATGTTGCTGTATTGTGTAGTGCAACGGAAAACAAGTGCTAAAATACTCAAGGTTACTGGAAGCAAGATAGCTGACAAATATGTCAGCTCCCTTTAGTTGAGGCCAATGTTGTGTAAAATAAATGCAAATTAGTTAGAGATAGATGGATAGATAGATAGATAGATAGATAGATAGATAGATAGATAGATAGATAGATAGATAGATAGATAGATAGATAGATACTTTATTCATCCCCATAGGGAAATTCACACTTCCAGCAGTATCCTTGTGTTGAAAATAAAACAATAATAAAGTAAAAGGAATATAATACATAAATACCCGATGTAACGTGTCGATAGAGTATTTAAATAGTGCTACATAAAATACACACTGTAATAAAAATAGGGTAATATGCAATGTGGGGGTGTGGTTTAATGTGGGCTTTTACTCCCCCGGGTGGAGTTAAAGAGCCTCATGGCATGAGGAAGAAATGAACTCCTCAGTCTGTCCGTGGAACAAGACTGTGACAGCAGTCTGTCGCTGAAGCTGCTCTTCCGTTTGGAGATGAAATTACTCAACCTAGGATTATTCAAAGATGATATAATATTGCAGGGGTCCTCAAATACAAATTTTAAAGGTCCACAATTGTTTTTATTAAACAAGCATGGGTCAATTTATTATGACGGTCAAGTGCAAGGCAAGTCAACAGTCCAAACACGAAATTCGGTATTTCCTATGCCATCACAAAGATGTTTTGTCACATCGGGTATTGTGTTTAATGAATTAAGTTTTCTCTTACCACTATGAGTCACCAAATAATACCCATCCTTATTAAATCAGTCCCAGACAGTGAAACATTTTGTATTTTGTTTTGAAAATGACAAATTAATCTTTTCTCTTCTTCCAATCAATATACAGCTAATCAATATACAGGGTTGGGTAGGGTTACTTTAACTTGATTACTTTCAATTACTTTTGGATTACTCCAATTCCAAATATGCTAATAAAAGACAAAAGAAACTAAATATGAATAAAATGACTAAATTTTGTGCAGGCTTAGGGAGTAACGGAATACATGGAACGGCAAAAATGATGTCGGCAAGCTGTTTGGATTCATTTTCATTTCGCTTCTGTCGCATTTTATGTTAGTTTTGCCGGAGATCAAAGAGATCAAAGCCAGGAGAGAAAGCTTACCACGTGTTGTGAGTCATCATTTTATTCATATTAAGTTTCTTTTGTCTTTTATTAGCATATTTGGTATTGGAGTCATCCAAAAGTAATTGAAAGTAATCAAGTTAAAGTAACCCTACCCAACCCTGTCAATATAATTGATGAATGTGTGGGCGACCAGTTGCTTCATTTGAGATAGAAAGTGTTGTTTTGAGAATAAAAGTGTAAAAAGGGATTCAGTTATTTGTGGCCCATAATTCTTTTTACTTATCTCTTAAGATTTCAGTTTGGTAATTTACAGCTAGCTAAGCATGTAGTTACTCATGTTGTGCTAATTGTTCGTGCTTATAACGTTTTAGTAAAATTTCAGAATTGTTGAAATGAAATGATCTGCATTTATATAACGCTTTTCAAGTCAATGACTTCCCAAAGCGCATTACAGTGTGCTTCACATTTCCCAATAGCGGCCTTGTATTGCAACCATGTAAGGCGCTAACCTGCTTATTGGGGGTATTAGGGGTTCAGTGTCTTACCCAAGGATACTTCGACATGCAACACGGACAAGCCGGGATTCGAACTGGGATCCCTTGATCCCAAGACGAGTGCTCTACCTCCTGAGCTACTGCCGCCCCAACCCATCCTTTTTAAATCAGTCCCAGGCAGTGAAACATTTTGTATTTTGTTTTGAAAATGATAAATGAATCATCTCTCTTCTTCCATAAGCTAAACAATATATTTGATGAATGTGTGGGCGATGTTCAAGTCCTTTTTATTAGTGCAGGTCTCGTTAAATATTATATAATCCGTACAGCAGGGCTGCACTGGAGAAAAGCACCATGCTCAATTTCGATGGTACTTTTGGTCGGGGTACCAATCGGATCTTCAGCGCTTTCGGCACTATTTTTGTGTTATATGGCTGGAGTACCCGATCCCACTGAGACAAAATGGCTTGGCGAGCTCCAGCCCAGCTACCTGGGCCGCTCAGTCTGTATTGATAGGAGGTGCAAGGTCCAAACAAGACCTGGAACGCCAGTTTGGGATCTCTCAGAAGTAGTAGCGGTAGATTGGGTTTAACTGCGATTTGAGATGCCACCGAGTCCATGTAGGGCATGTAGTCCACTTGGATGGGAGTCCGCTCAGAGCAAGCGTACCTAACAGATGAAGCTTTTTAAAGACAAACTAACATAGAAATATTACATTTGCTGGATTATATTTATACCGTTGATGCATGGTCTTTGTTTCTGTTGCAATTTCTTCCAGCATTTTCTCCTCTGATGGTAAATTTGCTAAACCTACAGGAGAGGGGAGAAAGTATTTTGTCAGGTTTACCACCTTACTTTTGGAATAAAACAGCAATGTTCCCTCTAATTTTCTACGGGTCTGAGCGTTCACACAAAGTCGGTGAGCAACGCTTGAAACAACAGTGAGCAACAGCAATCCCAAGTGTGGCAACTGAGTCATTATCAAAAATGTCCAAAACTTGACATTAAGTTACATTTTGCTGAGTTTCCGGCAATGCAAAATTATTTTCACGTTTGAATGAATTGACTAATGTATTATTGCAAAGGTTGTACGGCCTACAAACGTCATTTGTTTTTACAAACGTTCTTTCACAAGATTTTCATTTTTTTTTTCCTGGTATCTTTTGTCGCAGAATACTAACATTTTTGGGGGCTTATTTAGTCTGTTGCACGATACAGAACTGTATTTAATCACATTTCTTTAGTGGAAGTACAATGTTGGCAACAAGATTGACTTGGTATAATTGGAAATTATTTGAATGCAACACAAACTTTTTTCTTTTTCCCTGTTTTTTTTTTCAAATTAAAAAAAAAAATCTCATTGTGTTAATTTTTTCCTAGCTGTTATTTTTTTCTTTTTGTTCTCTATTTACTTTTTTCCTTTGTTTCTTTCTTTTCTTTTTTTCTGGCTTTTTTTTTTTAGATTTTTTCCTTCTTTTTTCTTTTCCTTTTGTTTCTTTTTTTCTCTGCTTTTCACTACTTTTTCATTTTGGTATTTTTTTCTTTTTTGTTCTATTCCCCCCTTCCTTTAAGTCATTTTGTGCACAATACATAATATTTGGTCGTGTCGGGATTAAAAAAGCAAAAACAACCCGAAGAGTCGTTTGGGACCCGAAAGAGCCGGTTCTCTTTAGTGAGCCCAGCCGAAGAAGCCGGTTCTCGCAAAACTCTACTGACTTTCCTCAACTTCGTTCTACTTCGACATTGACTTCAAAATACCGCATTTAGAACACTGCGTCAGGGGAACCTGTGTATTTTTACCTTCATGCACTGTAACTTTGACTTAATTCGCTTTTTAATTAGCAACTTCGAGCCCTGATTTTTGTGAGCTGGCTAGATTTTCTTGTGCACTGAGAATGTGCGGGCAGTGCGCGATTACGCACGCGCGCAGTTTAAAGGGAATATCGATGAATTGATGTATTCAGCTTTTAAGGATGGACATCTGCAAAGGAGATTTGCTAGAATGCCAGTTATTAGCTTGATTTTTAGCTTGATTAGCTGATTAGCTGATGATTAGCTTTATTTTGACTACTATGGCACACTTGTTATTCGTTGTTTTTACAGTATTACATCATTGTCACTATTGGCCAATAATGTTTCTGTTCTTGTAGTTCAACACCCTGTAGAGCAGGGGTGTCAAACAGGCGGCCCGCGGGCCAGACCAGGCCCACTAAGGGATTGAATCCGGGAAGCGAGACAACGCTGAGGAAGCGCAAGAGAAAAATTAGCTGCAGGTTGATGTTGCCAAAGCCAGGTGCCTCTCACAAATAGGCTGTAGTTGCATTTCTTTCTCACTCACTCGCTCGCTCTCGCTCTCTCTTTCTCTCTCTCATTCTCTCTCTTGTTCTCTTTCTCTCTGTCTCTCTCTGTCTCTCTCTTTTTCTCTTTCTCTCTGTGTCTTTACCTTCTTTTGCTCTCTCTTCCCTTTTTCCTTCTCTTGTCTCTCTTCTCTTTCTATTTCTCTTTGGATTTCTTTCTCTCTCTCTATCGTTCTTTCCACCTCTCTCACTATTTCTCTTTTCATCTCTTGTTTCTCACATTCTCTTTCGCGCTCTCTCTTTTCCCTCTCTCTCTCCATTTCTCTCTTTCTTCATCCAACCCTCTCCTTCTCTCCCTCTATTTCTCTTATTTCTTTCACTCTAATCTACTAGTCCGGCCCCGAGAGAATGTTTGTTCTATCGTGTGGCCCCGAGTTAAAACAAGTTTCAAATGCCTGCCACCTGACACCATTAAAAGTTGACAACTTTCTATAATCAGAACAAGGCTTTTAGGAGTTTACCTTTGAAAACTCTGGTAGCCCAACGGACCTGTATCTCTGCTAGTGGCGTGAGAGATCCCAGGGCGTGGATGAAGCCCACTACGGCCAGTGTGGGTTTGGACAACTTGGGTGGAAACACGTGCTTATATAGGCACAGGCGGTAACCTGACTTTTCCTGCAAGGTTGGTGGCAGAAAGGGGAAGCTGTAGTTGTACCCTGTGGCAAACACCACCACGTCCACCTAAAGAAATGAAGAACCATACATACAGTAGTTTAGCAGCAGTGCCAGAAGAAAACAACAGTGGAACCTCGGTTTTCGAACGCCTCTCAGTTCGAACAAATCGGAGTCCGACCAAAAATTTCGAGAAATTCTTGCTTCGCTGTTCGGTCAAAAAAATCGGAGTTAGAACGCCGGTAATGCGCGAGTGCGTACGCTAGAGTGCGATGCTGAGCGGCGGACGGGTGTAGATGGCTCTTTTCGTGACCGACTGTTATCGCGTGCGGACGTGCTTCCTTTTGCTTTCGCTTTTAATATAGGTGTACGAAGTGTTTTAGCCCCTAATTATGCCTCCGAAGAAAGTCAGTGCAAGCAGCAAAGTTGCTACAGGTGAAAAAAGAAAAGTAGTGCGTACAACTATTGCATTTAAGAAAGAAATAATAGCAAAATATGAGGGAGGTGTGCGAGTGTCTGATCTTGCTAGGGAATACGCCACTGTCCACCTGCGCCTTCTGCAGACCATCACAAAGGTAAGAAATCCTATTCATAATTCTTTTCTTTATCCTTTTTTTATTTTTACACGTTCATGTTAGCGTAGTCTTTCGTACGGAAGATTACGATAACGCGAACGTACGATTAGCCTGGGTTAGCTTTATGTTTATGTTGAACATTCAAGGTAAACATTCAGGGTGTTGGAACGGAGCCCAACTTTCAGGGTGTTGGAACGGAGCCCCCTTTCCAATGAACCACTCACCACTTGTTGTGGAGACCCGGGTGCTAAATGACTTGTAAACGACCTGATTTTTTTATTTTTACATGTTCATGTTAGCGTAATCTTTCGTACGGAAGATTACGATAACGCGAACGTACGATTAGCCTGGGTTAGCTTTATGTTTATGTTAAACATTCAAGGTAAACATTCAGGGTGTTGGAACGGATTAAAACGATTTACATTATTTTTAATGGGAAAAATGATTTCGGTGATCGAACAAATTGGTTTTCCAACAGGGTTCTGGAACGGATTATGGTCGAGAACCGAGGTTCCACTGTATATGATCTCATCACATGTCTTCTCTTTTCAGGATTTCTTTTTATGGTTTATTTAACCAGTGTTCAGACTTACTTGGTTGATGACACTGCTGTCGGCAAAGACCAAACTGGATCCCCGGAACTCCTTGATGTTGGGCTTCAAGCTAACGCGACCGGAGATGATCCGAGCTGGTAGGTCGTCGCTTACTACAGCGTTTTGCGCGAAAATCCTGGAAAAGAGAGACATTTTTTTAAATGGCTTTAAAAATGCTGCAGAAATTAAAATCCATTTCAATGAAAAAATATATATTTTTCCAAGACATTCACATTTTCTTGTGAATAAAGTTTTCATATGGCATTTCGGGTTCTTTTCCAATAACAAATAACAATCCAATCACCATCTATCCATCTATCCATTATCTGCTATGCTTATGCTCAGTAGGATCGCGGCTGTGCTGGAGCCCATCCCAGCTATCTTCGAGCAGTGGGCAGGGGACAAATTCCTCGATCATTCACACTAGGGACAATCCTACATGCCCACATTTCTTGTGTAAATATTGTGTAAATTATAACCTTATCTTCTTTGTTCCTTTATGTTTTTTGTTTTCTTCTATCCTCACTGTTAAATGTGAACCTGGAGTGCCATGCCCAATTTCAACCCATTTTGTAACAATGACAATAAAGGTCTATTCTATTCTGTTCTATTCTATTCGATTCTATTCTATTCTAATTTGGAACGGCCAATTTACCTGACATGCATGTTTTTGGAATGTGAGAGGAAACCGGAGTGCCCGGAGGAAACCCTCGCAAGCACAGGGAGAGCATGAAAACTGCACAGGAAGGCTGGTAGCTGATCCCATGACCACAGAGCTGTGCCACGAACGCGCTAACCACTCACCCGCCGTGACGCCAGGTTGTAGTATTTCATAATGAAAATTATGGATGCTTTGGATAAAAGAATATCACGACGAAGCTTCCATCCAGCCATCCATCCATTATCTGTACCGCTTATCCTCAGTAGGGTCGCGGGGGTGCTGGAGCCAATCCCACCCATCTCCGGGCAGTGGGCAGGGGACACCCTGAACTGGTTGCCAGCCAGTCGCAGGGCACACAGGGATAGACAATTCGCTCGCTCATTCACACTTAGGGACAATTTGGACCGGCCAAATAACCTGACAAGCATGTTTTTGGAATGTGGGAGGAAACCGGAGTGCCTGGAGGAAACATGCAAACTCCGCACAGGAAGGTTGATAGCTGGAACAACGAAGCTTGTGTTTTGATAATATAATATCTTCTGTTGTGGGAAATACAGTGGAACCTCGGTTTTCGAATGCTTCTCAGTTCGAACAAATCGGTGTTCGACCAAAAATTTCGAGAAATTCTTGCTTTGCTGTTCGGTCAAAAATTCGGAGTTCGAACATAATGCGTGAGTGTGTACGCTAGAGTGCGATGCTGCGCAGCGTACGGGCGTAGATCGTGTAGATCACCCCCACCCCTCGTGACCAACTGTTATCACATGCGCACTTGCCTCCTTTTGCTTTCGCTTTTAATATCGGTGAACGGAGTGTTTTAGCCCCTAACTATGCCTCCGAAGAAGGTCGGTGCAAGCAGGACAGGTGAAAAAAGAAAAGTTGTTCGTACAACAATTGCCTTTAAGAAAGACATAATAGCTAAATATGAAAGAGGTATGCGAGTTTCAGATCTTGCTAGGGAATACAGCATGCGCCTTATGCTGACCACCACAAAGGTAAGAAATCGTATTCATAATTCTTTTCTTTATCTTTTTTTTTTTTTTTTTTTTTTACACGTTCGTGTTAGCGTAATCTTTCGTACGGAAGATTACAACAACGCGAACGTACGATTAGCCTGGGTTAGCTTTATGTTTACGTTGAACATTCAAGGTAAACATTCAGGGTGTTGGAACTGAGCCCAAAATTCAGGGTGTTGGAACGGAGCCCCCTTTCCAATGAAGCGCTAGCCACTTGTGGTGCTAAATGACTTGTAAACGACCTGATTTTTTATTTTTACACGTTCATGTTAGCGGAATCTTTCGTACGGAAGATTACGCTAACGCGAACGTACGATTAGCCTGGGTTAGCTTCATGTTTACGTTAATCATTCATGGTAAACATTCAGGGTGTTGGAACGGATTAAAACGATTTACATTATTTTTAATGGGAAAAATGATTTCGGTGATTGAACAAATCGGTTCTCGAACAGGGTCCTGGAACGGATTATGGTCGAGAACGGAGGTTCCACTGTATAACACTAAGCTTAACAGCAGTCACCCTTCCCCACCTTTTTTAAAAAAAAGTGTGGCAATAGAAGAGTAGAATTACGCTGACATTCTATTGACTTTGCTGATAGTATCAGAGCCATAACAAAACTGCAAGAAATCTGTTTGTGCAACAAAGGTGCAATCAATGGTTCAACACCCGACACTCACTTTTCCTGCCCTGCTGTGTTGAGAGCCTGTTTCCCAAGTCACACCAAACAGGAAGCGATGTTTATCCTTCCTGACTGGAGTCTGCGTAATAAAACAAATAAATGCAGGGACTTCCATTACAGCTCTGATACTACCTTCCAATGCTTTCACAAAATATTATGACGTATGTACCCGTGTCGTGGTTTCAATCCGTACAGCTCGTGATCAAAGGCCTGGTTGAACATCTTCTCCGCATTCCTGTTGCTGTAAGAAGGAAAAAGTCTTTGCAGCATCATGTCCATACGAGAGGTGTAAAACATGTCCACCGGGAGGCCCCAAGGGCCCACTCGGCTCACCACCCATGCGCCGCTCCTGGAGCTCAGGTACACCTGCGGGTCACAATTCATGTCAGCTTCTTAATCCACACAAGTTTTCAGTTCAGTGATCGTTGTTTGGCAAATACACCAGTTAGATATATATATACATATATACACACACACCGTAAATTCCGGACTATAAGCCGCTACTTTTTCCCCTAACTTTCAACCCTGCGGCTTAATATGTATTTATTTGTATTTATTTTAGACAGTTATTCTGATATGTTTTGTACGGGTGAACGAAAAAGGAGGGGTGGAACCAACGCGGGGTGCCGAGTTTAAGTGGGGACCGCTAAAGGTGAGGGACAGACAAGGAAAGAAGAGGGGGTAAAAATTTGGTTAAAGAAAAAGGAGTTGCGGGAGTAAATGTGTTCATCTGATATATTTTTCCCACCCTTACCTTTGGAAATATACACTTTTTTCCTTGGATTACTTTCAACGGGACCCGGACTCTGCAGGTATGCATCAAACCTTAAGTACCGGTATCATTTTCTGTTCATTTTGCCGGCTGTGATTCTTGGACTGTGGACTTTAACGAAGGACATTTAGTTTCAATCGCGGCACTTGAAGTCGGGTTTGGGTTAATTTTGTGTTTGTGTTACATGTTTAAATGTGGGCGTATGCGGCTTATATACAGGTGCGGCTTGTGTATGCACAAAATCGGTTTTCCTCTTAAAATGTGGTGGGTGCGGCTTATATATATATATATATATATATATATATATATATATATATATATATATATATATATATATATATATATATATATATATATATATATATATATATACATACACATATGACCACTAGATGTCACTTTATTGTGTCATTCATATTTTTAAAACTCAAGGCCCGTGGTCCAAATGTGTCCAGCCACATAATCTTATGTTGCCCACGATGCTGAGAGAAGCACAAGAGAAACTTCAAACAATGACTTGCAGTTTTAAATCCATCCACTGCATGTTGCCAAAGCCGGGCGCCACACGCAAAGCACCCATTGTAGCTGTGTTTACTGTCTAAGTCATGGACACGCTGTTTAAGGTAATACGAAGAAAAAAATATATATTTGGAAAACATAGCACCTTGGAGTCTTGCCAGAAGTTTAAAGAAGCTTTACATTAAATAAACATTAAACATTTAAAAGCAGAACATATTTAAAATAATCATATCAATCATTTAAACTTGTGTTTGTATGGTATTTTTGTCACTTACCAGTTTGCATGGGTTCCTTCAAGTGAAAAAAAGTATGGCGGAAATAGATTTTATTGTGTGTTTTTTTTTAACAAATGCAGTCGATAAACATAATAAGATAATACATCTTGATGAAGGGAATTACACCCTGCTCAAAGATCGTTCTCTAAAGAATCTTTCATTTTCATACCTCAATCATATTTTAATTGAGAGCCTCCAAAAAGACCCCCAGTCATCCGGCTAAGGTACACTTCTTATGCCATTAATTTACTAGTCAGGCCTCAGTGAAAATGGTTTTCCTATCATGTGGCACCCGAGCTAAAATGAGTTCGACACATTTGGTGTAGTGCAGCCAAAAAGAATGCTACGAAGCACAAGGAAGAACACAAACTACCTTTCATCCCTCAAGGTGAGCCTCATGCTATATCAAATAAACGCAAAATGTACCCAGCCTTGATCATGAGTATTTAAAAACAATGCATGTTCATATGATAATTAATATATTTTTGTTTATTATTAAAATCAATATGTTTTTTTTCCTTTAATTTGTGCATTTTTTAAACTACTATGAGGCGCTGAATAATACAAAATGTCCCTTTATAAGAAACCAACCTTTTCAGCAACACGACTGATATCCACAGCAATGTCGCCGCCTGAACTCCCAATTCCGATGACAACCACTCTTTTCCCCCGCATACCGTCACTGTTTCGATACTCCCAGCTGTGAAAGTACTCTCCGTTGAAACTTTCAATACCTAGACAAAGACATAAAAAGCCAAAACATATTTTAAATCTTTGATGTTTTTCATCCTTCCGATCTCCTTTTTCTTCCACTCGGTCGCTTTACTTCCACATCCTCTCACATTTAGTGACCCTATAACTAGGGTTTGCGAGACCTTTCTTTCTCCCGCCCCCCTTTCTTTGCCTTGCTGTCTCTTAGGGAGTAGAGATAAAGAGAAGAGGATCCCCAGTCCCCTCGCTCCCTCCACTTTAGCCGCCTCTTACGACACACAGCGGACCATGGTGGGAGAATTCTCTTACCTCTCACAAGGAGAGGGCCCCTCACCACAGGTGAGAAAGGATAGTGGGATTGTGGACGCGTTATTAAGGATGGGCTGGGCACCCGTATGATGCGGCAGGGGTAAACCAGTGAAAGCTGTCGGGCCCTGCTGTTGAACAAAAGAGTGTGTTGTGTCACCCTGACCCGAGTGACATGGCCGCTTTCTGGTGTCCCATTTCATTTGGAGGGACGAAAGCATGACCAACTTAGGTGCCGAGGTGCCTAACTTGTTTGGGTGTTTGGGCAATTGGGATGGCCATGGTCCAAAAATATATGTGTTTGTCTTGCTGTCGGTCACCCCTCTTGAGGGATATGACCAAGGTAGATAGATAGATGTTTTTCTAAAGGGTTAAACAAATGTAAATTTTTGGGGCTAATCAACGCCCCGCCTATGCTCAAATAAATATTGAAAGGTACACTGTGTAATATTTGACAACTTGGTATTGCTGTATTGTGTAGTGCAACCGAAAAAATTCAAGATTGTCATTATTGTCATTAACTTAATAATGTGAATTAAATTAAATTGCATCCTAGAGTACAATGTTGATAAAAGAAGTATTAAAACGAGGATACCATAAAAACAAAATAAAGTACGTATACAGTGAAGAAAATAAGTATTTGAAAATCCTACTATTTTGCCATTTCTCCCACTTAGAAATCACAAAGGGGTCTGAAATTTTCATCGTAGGTGCATGTCCACTGTGAGAGGGAAACATCATCATCAGTCGTAAGGCTTATCCTCATTAGGGTCGCGGGGGGGCTGGAGCTATGGTTGCCAGCCAATCGCAGGGCACAGAGGGACAGACAACTCATTCGCTCATTTACACCTAGGGACAATTTGGACTGGTCAATTCACCAGTAATGCATGTTTTTGGAACGTGGGAGGAAACCGGAGTGCCCGTAGGAAACCCACGCAAGCACGGGGAGAACATGCAAACTCCGCACAGGAAGTCTGGAGCTGGATTTGAACCCACGCAGGAGGTTCCCATGACATGAACTGTGCCGCACAAGTGCTAACCACTGCGCCGCCGTGCTGCCCTGAGAGGGAAACTTAAAAGAAAAATCCAGAAATCACAATGCATGATTTTTTACCGATTTATTCATGTGATATAGCTGCAAATAAGTATTTGAACACCTGGGAAAATGAATTTTAAAATTTGGTACAGAAGTCTTTCTTTGCTGTTACAGAGGTCAAACATTTCCTGTAGTCTTTCACCATGTTTGCACAAACTACAGGAGAGATCTAGGCCCACTCCTCCACACAGATCTTCTCTAGATCAGTCAGGTTTCTGGGCTGTTGCTGAGAAAAACGGAGTTGGAGCTCCCTCCACAGATTTTTGATTGGGTTCAGGTCTGGAGACTCCCTGGGCCATGCTAGGACCTTGACATGCTTCTTATGGAGCCACTCCTTAGTTTTCCTGGCTGTGTGCTTTGGGACGTTGTCGTCTCGGAATACCCAGCCACAACCCATCTTCAAGGCTCTGACTGAGGGAAGGTTGTTCCCCAAAATCTCACAATGCACAGCCCCAGTCATCCTCTCTTTAATGCAGTGCACTCGTTCTGTCCCATGTGCAGAAAACCACCCCCAAAGCATGATGCTACCCCTCCATGATTCACAGTAGTGTTCTTCATGTTGTACTCTTCATTCTTCATCCTCCAAACACGCTTAGTGGAATTAACACCAAAAAGTTCTATTTTGGTCTTATCTGATAACAAAACGTTCTCCCATGACTCCTCTGTATCATCCAAATGGTCATATGCAAACTTAAGATGGGCCTTGATATGTGCTGGTTTAAGCAGGGGAACCTTTCGTGCCATGCATGATTTCAAATCATGACGTCTTAGTGCATTCAGTGTTGCACGGCCGGGATGAAAACCACACTGTTACTCCTGAATCCGGACCCTGTATGCCCGGTGCCAGAGCCTGGTCCGCATTGCCGGCTGTAAGTCGGATTCGTTCCCGGTGAGGGTTGGACTCCGCCAGGGCTGCCCTTTGTCACCAATTCTGTTCATAACTTTTATGGACAGAATTACTAGGCGCAGCCTTGGTGGGAGGGGAGTCCGGTTTGGGGGCCTCAGCATTACGTCACTGCTTTTTGCAGATAACGTGGTGCCGTTGGCTTCCTCAGGCCGTGATCTTTAGCTCTCACTGGAGCGATTCGCAGCCGAGTGTGAAGCGGCCGGCATGAGGATCAGCACATCTAAATCCGAGACCATGGTACTCAGCCGGAAAAGGGTGGCATGCTCCCTCCGGGTTGGGAATGAGATCTTGCCCCAAGTGGAAGAGTTTAAGTATCTTGGGGTCTTGTTCACGAGTGAGGGTAGGATGGAACGGGAAATCGACAGACGGGTCGATGCAGCGTCCGCCGTCATTCGGACCCTGTACCGGTCCGTCGTGGTGAAGAGGGAGCTGAGACGAAAGGCAAAGCTCTCGATCTACCGGTCGATCTACCTTCCTACCCTCACCTATGGTCATGAACTGTGAGTCATGACCGAAAGAACACGATCCCGGATACAAGTGGCTGAAATGAGTTTCTTCCGCAGGGTGTCTGGGTTCTCCCTTACAGATAAGGTGAGAAGCTTAGTCATCCGGGAGGGACTCTGTGTAGAGCCAATGCTCCTCCGCATTGAGAGGAGCCAGTTGAGGTGGCCCGGGCATCTGATAAAGATGCCTCCTGGACGCCTCTCTCGGGAGGTGTTCCGGGCATGTCCCACCGGCAGGAGGCACCAGGGGCAACCCAGGACACGCTCATCATTTGTATGAAAGTTCATGTATTTTTGCCGATTATTCAAACCAATGTTGTTGTTTTTTAGTAAATGAAGGTTTTTTTTGTACCTCTAAGAGGCACTAAATAATACACAAGGTCCCTTTAAGATTTATTTTTCTTTCTTTTACCCCCCCAAAAATATTTGAATCATTCGTGATCAGATAGGAATTAGAATATGCTAAACTCTTTTATTTCACCAAAAACAATCATTTAAATAAACTGAAAAAAGCCTGTATTTTCATATTTAAAAAAAATACATATGAAAACCAATATGTCCCAGATAAATTTTCTCTTACTTCCACCACAATCAATTCCTGAAATAATCAAAAACGTAGCATGTAATTTGACTCATTTTTTACAATTATTTTCACTTTTTTTTTAGTTTGTATACAATATGTTTTAAATAATTTATTTTAAAAAATCTTTAACCACCTTCTGAATTGTTTGTGGGAAATAATGACATTTTTTTTTTACCTAAAACACATGAAATTATTATTTTACTTAATTTCCAAAATATTTTTAGGCCCGGTGTTTTTGCATTGTATGTAGTCACCTGGGAAGTCTTTGAGTGGCAGGTGGGGCGTGGTGAAGTGCCCTGAGCAGACTATTACAGCGTCGAAAACCTCAATCTGCCGCTGACCATCACATCCCTCAGTCTCTACCTCCCATTGACCAGTGTTGTCAAAGTCTGCAGTCTGCCTCACACTCACTACAGGAGTCTTGGAACAAGCACAAAAACAAATATTAACTCATCGTTGGATGTGGTCGGGATGGAATGACTAATTAATTTATTACATTTCTTAGGATTTAACAAGTGATTATCCTCTCGAGGGTGCCAGCGGTCGATTGACATTTGCGCCTGACACTCATTAATAAACCTCCGAATAATGACTATGCCGTCAGCAAAAGCAGTCGGATTGTTGCTCTATAGTGGTTTCCTGCCTGTACTTGTTGCACACTTCCTTTGGCGCCTGTTTGTGCCCGACTTTTTAGATCCTCCTAGCTTTTAGTTTGTTCCAGACTTTTTCTTTTTATTGTTTTTTTCCCCTCTTCTTAAGACACGAGCGTCTTTTCTAAATTTCCTTTTCCCCCTAATAAACTTGTAAACTCAGCTCATGTGCCTGTGCCTAGGACTGACTTAATCTCAACAACATGCACATAACTTCGCAAGCTCTGGCCCTGGAGGGCATGCATTGCACACATACATTACAGCAAGACAAGACATGACTCGGGCAGCACGGCGGCGCAGTGGTTAGCGCTTGTGCGGCACAGTTCATGTCATGGGAACCTGTCGTGGGTTCAAATCCAGCTGCAGACTTCCTGTGCGGAGTTTGTATGTTCTCCCCGTGCTTGCGTGGGTTTCCTCCGGGCACTCCGGTTTCCTCCCACGTTCAAAAAAAAACCATGCATTTCAGGTGAATTGGCCGGTCCAAATTGTCCCTAGGTGTGAATGAGCGAATGAGTTGTCTGTCCCTGTGTGCCCTGCGATTGGCTGGCAACCAGTTCAGGGTGTCCCCTGCCCACTGCCCGGAGATGGCTGGGATGGGCTCCAGCCCCCCCGTGACCCTAATGAGGATAAGCGGTACGGCTGATGAGATGAGATGAGAAGACATGACTCTTTGAATAGAGTATAAAGATCTCTTGCAGTCTTTAAGATAGACATGATATAACATAAATGACAAAATGGAATAGTCCCATATTTACAATAAGGAGCTACTGTTAGATTCCAAAATCCAAGTCAACTCATTGCCGCTTTATTGGAAGACACATTGACTGCTTTGGACATTTTTACCCATTAACAGAAATCAGTGCGTAAATTTCCACTATCATGTTTGGAGTGTGTATTTTAATGGATAGGCAGGATAGGCATTTACAGTGACATGCTGTGAGGTTCGTCTATGGCACAGGTGTTAAACAGGCGGCCCGCGGGCCAGATCCGGCCCGCTAAGGGATTGAATCCGGCCCGCGAGACAACACTCACAGATGCGCAAGAGAAAAACAAGCTGCAGGTTGAAATATGTCAACTTGATGTTGCCAAAGCCAGGTGCCTCGCACAAAGACACTGTACTTGTATTTCTTTCTTTTTCTCTCTCTTTCTTTTCCACCCCTTTTCTCCCAATCTGTCTCTGTCTCTTTCACTCTCTGTGTCTCTCTTTTTCTCTTCCTTTGTTGCTCTTTGTCTCTTTCTCTCTCTGTGTCTTTTAACCTCTTTTGCTCTAACATCTTTTTTTCCTTTTCTCTCTTTTCTCTTTCTCTCTTCCTACCCTCCGCGCTTTCTTTTCTCTTTTCTCTCCTTCTGTCTTTCTATTTCTCTTTGGACTTCTTTCTACTTCTCCCTTTCTTTTCCCCTCTCTCACGATTTTTTATCTTTTGTTCATCACGCTCTCTCCCTGTCTCTCTTTTTCTTTCGTTGTCCTGCCCTCTCTCCCTTTCCCTCCCTCTTTCTCTTATCTCTTTATCTCTCCTTTTCTTTCTCTTTAATCTACTAGTCCGGCCCCCAACAGAATGTTTGTTCTATCGTGTGGCCCCCGAGTTAAAATGAGTTTGACACCCCTGGTCTATGGTAAGGCTCAGTCAGATTACAAATAAATGAAACCTACTGTACATCTTTTTCATTGTTTGATTGGTAGTGCAAGAAAGAATTATACAAACTGTAGCAAAAAAAAAAAAACGTTTTATAGGCTTACCTCAATTTATATATAAAGTCTATGCTCAGCTCCTTTTGCAAAAAAAAAAAAAACAAGAGCCTGCAGCTTGTACAAAATGCTGCAACGAGGCTTTTAACTAAGACAAGAAAGTTTGATCACATGACCCCAATTTTAGCTAACCTGCATTGGCTCCTAGTTAGCTTAAGATGTGATTTTAAGGTTCTGTTGGTATTATACAAAATCTTGCATGGACTTGCTCCCTCTTATCTTTCAGATTATGCTAATGTCCGGAGCCTTTGCTCTGAAAATGCTCTAATGAATTCTAAATGATCTACTTGTGATTCCAAGAGCCAAGAAGAGATCCACATCTTCGAGAGCATTCTCCATTCGGGGCCCGGTGCTGTGGAATGCTCTGCTCTGTGAGATTCGATCTGCAACCTCAGAGGAACTGTTTAAATCTAGGCTTGAAACACACGTATATTCTATAAATGACCTATTTTTGATGATGACAATGTCTGTGAATTCTTTGTTAATGGTACATCCATTACAACCTGGTCATTCTTTTTATTTTATTTTTCATTTTATACAATACTATAATTTAATTTATTTTTAATTTGTATTGTTTATTAATGCCACATCCATTGCAGCCTGCTCATCCTGGAAAGGGGGATTACCTCATGTGCGGTCTCTTCTCAAGGTTTCTTCATTCTCCTCATGCTAAGGTTTTGAGTTTTTCCTTGCCCTCATGTAGGTTATAGATCAGATGGTGTAATAATAGTCTGTAGGTTGCAGTGGTCTGTGGTCTGTGCAGCCCTTTGAGACTCCTTGTCATTAAGGGCCATACAAATGAACATGACTTAACTTGACTTGAATATTGGACAACTTCAACAGAGATTTGATAGGATGCCAGTTAGATATTTTGACTAATATTGCGGAATGTTGTTCGTTGTTTAGATTATTATTGCTATTACATTATTGTGACTATTAGCAAATCATGTTGCCCTTCTTGGAATTCCACAGCGTTTAGGGTGGATCTGCTTTTGTAATCTAGGGGATTTAAAAAAAGAAAGGGCTCAATGTAGGGCTTTCTTATTTGAATGCTTCTCGTCCTACTGCCCTTGCAAGTTCAAAATCCATTGATGCATGTTTTATTTTATTTTGAGTGTTTAAACTTATCAGTAATCCTTATGAAAAAAGTCCATGCAACAGAAAAAAATTACTAGATGGCTTGACTTGTGGTTAGCTTGCTAATACTATTATCACTAATTCTATCATATAGTGCTGAGATGTGAACCAATTCGGAATCCTTGGTATCATTATTGCCCTCTAATAATAGGCAAGAGAATTGCATGACTCTCTTTGCATCTGCAGACACTCAGCACAGTAATATGTGACATAATACAGTAATTGAATTAATATTATTGATAATATCTTGTAAAATTGCAGTGATTTTGAAAAACAAAAAAGCATTGCGTACACCCCCTGAATACACATCACTGAGCATGGAAGTTTTACTTTTGAAATTGCTCAAAAGTTTACTGTTGGCGGGGGTCTTGCTTTACTTTAGTCAACTCATCTCGCCCACCTGGAAGCGTATATGCTGCAAGAGTCCAAAGTTTTCTGCGTAAAGTCGCAGGTAAATCAGAACTTCGGAGTGGTGCATGTTGTTTGGGAGCTCAGCCGGAGGTGGGAAGTCGCTGAAGGCCATCCTCTCCTTGGAGCTATTGAGGACCACTGTCTCATATATGTTGGCCCGCCCGGGCTCAGGTTCCTCCTGCGGCGGGTCCAAAACAAGTTACTGATTTTATTTTTTTGTCACAGGGTGTTTCAGTTCTAAAGAACAGACCTTAAATCTCCATAAACCGCCAATGTCAGGGCCACTCTCAAAGCAGGTGGGCTTCAGACCTTCTTCCAAACAGGTTTTGACGCTGGTCAGACCCGAAATCCCAGCGCCAATCACGGCCACCTTGTGAACCATGCTGGTGATGACAAAAAATTGCACAGGGTTGACTTGATTTTGATCTGCTATTAGGCATGATGTGCTACTTTCCAGATAAACATTGTACACATTTCTAGTTGGATGATGACTGTGTGTATCTTTAGGCAGGGAAGGAATGTTCTGTTTCACAACTGACACTCACTTCTTCCGCCCAATGTTGAAAGCAGTTGTCGTTTTTGTGATTCCATCAAATCTTTTCATTTATCTCATATTTTTTACATTGTGTTGTTATAATTACCCCCCATCTTGTGACCTATAGGTTACAGTGCACTTTGGCGTGTTACACGTAAAAAATAAAAAACAGTCATCACAACTCGTACATAAAATCAGCCTCATTTGCTGAAAAGATTCAAAAGACTTTGTCTATCATCTTTTCCAACTTTTGTTTAATGCCTACAAAAACGAAAAACTGATCAAATCCCAAAATGTTTAGGGCAGGGGTCACCAACGTGATACCTGCGGGCACCAAGTAGCCACCTGAAAACAACAGATTACAACTCTCTGTTAATGAGTCTTTTGAATTTTCTATAAAATTTGTTTTCTGACTAATAAGAAATCATTTAAATGATCAGTGTCTTTAAATACATGATTACTCATTCACAAATTCTTTTGAAATTAGTGTATATGTTAAAATAATAATAATAGTAATATTAATATGTACAAGGCGGATGGTTTAGTGGCTAAGTGAGTCTATTTTAATCTTACTTCTGATAAATACAACTGGTAATAATATAATATTGTATTGTATTTATTTATTCAGCCAGCATAAACCATAAACATGATATATACAATAAATCATTTGACACGCGAACACTCAATAATTATAAAATAATAGATTTAAAAGAATAAAAAGACAAGAGTAAAAAATATATTGTAGTGTATAATACAAGGTAATTATACAGAATAGTTTAAAAAGAAAGAATATGTAAATAACAAGACTAGAGTAGAATAGGTCGGAGGAACGCCGTTGGCATAATAATACTATACATAATAACCTAAATCAATTCCCGTTGAACATACGGATAGCGGAAGGGTAAAAGCTCTCTTTAAGACGTGAAGTCTTGCTCGCAATGGAGCGAAGACGGCGACCTGACGGCAGGTAATCAAAGTACCTGCGAGCAGGGTGACTGGGATCGTCTATAATTTTCAGTGTCCGTTTTCTGGTTCGATCGATGTAGATACTTTGCAGGGACGGGAGGCCAGTACCTATTATTTCCTCTGCCGTCCTCACTACTGATTCCATCTTTGACAATTCTTTCTGATTGACGTGACCAAACCAAACTGTGATTGACCTTGTTAAAACGGATTCAATGATAGCACGATAAAAATTGACTAGAATCGATTGACGGACTCCGAATGATTTGAGTTGATGAAGGAAGTAGAGCCTTTGTCTGGCTGACTTTAGAATATCAGTAGCATTGACAGTCCATGTGAGGTCAGCTGACAAGTGAGTACCCAGAAACTTGAATGAATGACAGAGGCACATGTGGGGGAGGCTTAGTACGGAAATCTATTATCATCTCCTTAGTTTTACCTACATTCAATAACAGATTACTCTCATGACACCTCACGTATAGTACCATACTAACAACATTGTAGTAACAGGATACGTTTTTTTTTTAGAAATGCATATCAAACTGGCACCACTTTATGCTAACCAGTAATAAAAATGTAGCTTTCAACTTTAAATAGCTCACCCTGTTTCTGCCCAATATGATAAAACTAAAATAGTAAGTTTAGACAAGGTATGTGTTGGTTTCAATACCACTTGGTGGCTATACCAGCCTTTTTTGAGGTAATTTCTCGCAATGGTGGCCAATTTTGATATTGGTTGCCTTTTAGAGCCCATTTAACAAAAATGAACTTTAAAATAAAGCAATGGTACATTGCCAATAAATAAATGTCGTTATAAGGTGAAATTCTATATTGGGATTCAAAACTATTTCTTTTAAGATGTTAGTTATTTTTGTAGAAGGGAATTAATTGTCTGAACTAATGGTATCAAGATGTATTGATAAAACTGATGTTTCAAGATTTGGGTTTGAAGATATGTGGTATAGAGTATCCTTAGTTTAAAGAAGAGGTGACACATACATGACAATACTGGGAAAAAATAATTGTCTCCCCTTAAATGAATTACTCATTTCAATGACCTAAACATGTCATAAACAACAACACCTCATTTTGCCAGAGAACGTACATACAAACCTTTTGGAAGCTGAAAGCTACTTTTTGTGACTGATTAGCTACGGGGTAATCAGCTAGCCCGTACCTTATGGCTACCTGTTCACTATGCATTAGAACATAATTTACATTACCGTAAATTCCGGACTATAAGCCGCTACTTTTTTTCCCTCACTTTCAACCCTGCGGTTTATTCAGTGATGCGGCCAATTTATGTATTTTTTCTAACGGCCGCCAGCAGCGCTGGAGTGTTGCTACCATTAACTGCCCTGTCACAGGCACCGTTTGGGATGAAAGCTATATTATTATTATTAAAGCTTTGAAAACTCTCTCGGTGTACCGTCTTTCTTTAAATATGTGCAATCCATGTATAATATGTATTTGAAACTGTATATTTTTGTAATGTATTTATTTGTATTTATTTTAGACACTTATTCTGATATGTTTTGCACGGGTGAACGAAAAATGAGGGGCGGAACAAACGCGGGGTGCCGAGTTTAAGTGGGGACCGCTAAAGGTGAGGGAAGAACAAGGAAAGAAGAGGGAGTAAAAAGTTGGTTAAAGAAAAAGGAGTTGCGTGAGTAAATGTGTTCATCTGATATATTTTTCCCACCCTTACCTTTGGAAATGTACACTTTTTTCCTTAGATTACTTTCAACGGGACCCGAACTCTGCAGGTCTGCATCAAACCTTAAGTACCGGTATCATTTTCCGTTCATTTTGCCGGCTGTGATTTTTGGACTGTGGACTTTAATGAAGGACATTTAGTTTCAATCGCGGGACTTCAAGTCGGGTTTGGGTTAATTTTGTGTTTGTGTTACATGTTTAAATGTGGACGCATGTGGCTTATATACAGGTGCTCTCTATAGTCTGGAATTTACGGTAATTACTATGTTGCTACTCTGCTATGGTAACTATTAAAAGTAGGGTTAAAATAGGCTCATTGAACCACTAAAACATCAGCCTTGTATAAGGGCACTAAGCGATTTACAGAATAGATATTTTAGGTTAATTTAAAAAAGGAATTATCTTGAAATGATGTGATCAAAGAAACTGATCATGTATTTGATTTATCATGCCAGTTAGAAATAAAATTCCCTAAAAATCCCAATGAACCATCACTGAGTTGAGAACCGGTAGAAAGGGTTCTTAGGGGGATACCTAGTTTCCGCCTAGTTACCTTTTTTTTAACATTGAAAGCTTAACAACGGTTTTGAGCACACTTAATGAGTTCCATCCAGAGTTTTTATGAGCATTCTTGTCCATATTTTCATTCATTGCTCTTCTAGTATTTTTGGTGTTGCGTCTAAAACTTTTTACAGACATGTTTATGTTGTCTTTACATGTGGAAATGATTTGAGTCAAGACCACGAATCATGACGAGCGCGATTATGCAACTCGGAGCGAAGCTTACTAATTGGCAAACCGGGTAGGCCATTATAATTTCACAAAAAATATTCAATTGCTCATTTTAAATCGGCCTTAAGGTACCCCGGGAGCCAAAATCACCCCAGAAGTGAAAAACCTAAAAAAAGGAAAGAGAAGAAAAAAACAAAACAATATATTGGCAGGTAAAGGGTAATAATCACAAGAGACTGAGCTACTGTGTAAAAATGTTGATAATCTCAAAATGAAGCCCAGCCGGTTTCCAATTATCAATTAAAGAATCTCCTGTATGTATCAACTGTGCACGTTATGCAATGTAAAGCAAATTTTTTTGTGTGTGGGAACATTCATAAAATATTTTCATTCATAGAAAATGCTCGCCTAGCTTTCATAGACTCAATCTTGTGATACATTTGTTCTTAGTTTTGTTAACTATGAAGGTAAAGGGGTGAGAAATGTGCAAATTTGTCTTTTTTTTTTAAAGAATTAATGTAAAATGATGATAAATATTTTTCTATATTTTCCGCAAATTTTGTGTAGCCAGTAAAAATTTTTGACAATTTTAAAATTTAACATCCTTTTGACCAATGCATTGTTGTCTCTCATGTCCCCTGCCAACTCCATACCCTACATAATCTACCGGGGCCACCAATTCCTTCTTGCTTACAACCCCTACATCCCTTGCTTTGACACTCTGAAACACAAAAAGACAGACGCAAAACAAAAATGCATACCTTGGAAGATAAAAGTAGTCCTCAGATGGCACAAAATAATTTCTTGCGTCTTCCTTCCTGTTCACAACAACAGCTTCAGTCAACTTCCACTCAAGTGCGTTTTTTCCACAATTTTATACGAACATTGGGCACGCCCTACTTTAGGCAGTTGTCAGCTGGAGTTGTCAGGCAAGTGTACAATTCATCCTGTTAGACGACATTGAATCAGAGTGCAAAATGAGCAATAGAGTTTGCAGTTTCCTTTGTGACATCATACGACAAAATGGGGCACAATAATTGCGAACTGATTAAGGTAACATACTGCGACATGAGAAAAGAGATTGGCAGCCACAAAAGCTGTAACTTTTCTTTATTGCTCAAGCACAGAATTCACCTGTCCATTCATTATCTGCATCACTTATCCTCAGTAGGGTTGCAGGGGTGCTGGTGCCCATCCCAGCTATTTTTAGGCAGTGGGCAGCGGACACCCTGAACTGGTTGCTAGCCAGTCGCAGGGCACACTAAAACATACAGCCATTCACTCGCTCATCCATACCTATGGACAATTTGGCCTGTTTTTAGAATGTGGGAGGACACCGGAGTGCCTGGAGGAAACCCACGCAAGCACGGGGAGAACATCTAAACTCCGCGGAGCTGGATTTGAACACATGACCTCAGAACTGTGCCCCGGTTAACCACTCATCTGCCGTGCCGCGCACAGTATTCAATATGGGGCGGCAGTAGCTCAGGAGGTAGAGCGCTCGTCTTGGGATCAAGGGATCCCAATTCGAATCCCGGCTCGTCCGTGTTACATGTCGAAGTGTCCTTGGGTAAGACACTGAACCCCTGATACCCCTAATAAGCAGGTTAGCGCCTTACATGGCTGCAAGGCCGCTATTGGGAAATGTGGAGCACATTGTAAAGCGCTTTAGGAAGTCATTGACTTGAAAAGCGCTATATAAATGCAGATCATTTCATTTCTTTTCATTTCATGTGGTCATTTTCTCGCCAAGCACATATGCACCAGTCGACCAAAATACACCAAGTCACATACAAAAAATACATGAAAGTGTAAGAAGTTTATAAACTTTTAGTAAATTTTCTTTGAAAATTCAGACTGTCTCCTAGATGTGGAAAAAAATCTTTTTTTTCTGTCATTCTGTCAAAATTGTGCTTTTTGGTAACTTTTGTAATTTGTACTCTTCCTTGTGCTTTGTGGCACTCGTTTTTGGTTGCACTACACAAATAGAATAGAAGAATAGAATAGAATAGAATAGTGACTTTTATTGTCATTCTTTGTAACAATGCACACAAAACGAAATGTCAATACAACTGACCCGTACAGTCAAACTGTAGCGAGCTGATGCAGCCGCTGCCAAACAGGGCACGGCCATTTTAGTAATTTAGGTGACCAAAGCCCCGAATTCCAACCCTTAATGCCGAGCGCCAAGCAGGGAGGCAATGAGTACCAACATTGTAAGACTCAGGAATGACTCGGCCGACGCTTGAACCAGCGACCTCCCAGTCTCAGAGCGGGCGCCCTACCATCCAGGCTACCGAGCTGGTCAAATAAGCAGTATCTCGTGGTTAAACCTTACAGTGTGGCACAACAAGGGTTGCTGACTAGTTATATTTTGAGATTCATTTTGTATAATCCGTATTTGATGGTTAGGGGAAGTTTATTTTTTTTTTTTAGGGTATTGAGTTTTGTATAGCAGAAAGGCTAAGAGAAGTACCAGTGTATCACCAGTAGATAGCAAAGTCTCACAGGTAAGAGAAGGGTGCTTGGGCCAAGTCTCACAGGATTTCACGTGATTTAGTGAGACTTGCTCAATTAATGAACCTTAATGCCAACAGTTAAATTGTGTCGTGTGAGACTGACATTTATCATCTATTTTGCAGATTTAGTAAAACACAAACAAAAAAACCAAAAAACAAAAACAAAAACAAAAAAAAGATATATATATATATATATATATATATATATATATATATATATATATATATATATATATATATATATATATATATATATATATATATAAATTGTTAGGAATTAAATATTAAAATGTACCGTTTACCAAATTGTTTGTATTAGTTATCTGACTCCATTAACCAAACACAGCCTACACTTACCTAACAATGCGCGCCCGTTTCTTGATGGAAAAATGAACAAGAGACCGGCATTTCCACACGGGGGCAGATTTGATTTCTTAAACAATTTAACTAAGTGAACTCCATCGAATATGGCCGAATTAGCCGAATTAGTGTCGCTCGAGTCTCTGTGAAGCCTCCTCTCTCAATCTTCCGCCTTTCTTCTCTCGGCCCACGTCTTTTCCGCAAGCTGGTGTGCCGGCTCCTCCCATGGGCGTGCCAGGGAAGCCCCCATGTGGGCCCCACCATGTTGGAGAAAAGCGTCCCGCTGTCTGGACCAAACAAAACAACTTCCCCAAACAATGCCTTATACAAATGTGTAACACCAGCTGGAGCTAGCCCGTCCACCTGGGTCCTGTTACAACAGCGCCTTTAAAATAATTTTATGACAATTGAAAACATATATAAATTATGCATCTGCACATTGCACATTTTGCAGCACGGCGGCGCAGTGTTTAGCGCATGTGCGGCACTGTTCATGTCATGGGAACCTCCTGCGTGGGTCCAAATCCAGCTCCAGACTTCCTGTGCGGAGTTTGTGTGTTCTCCCCGTGCTTGCGTGGGTTCCCTCCGGGCACTCCGGTTTCCTCCCACATTCCAAAAACATGCATTTCAGGTGAATTGGCCGGTCCAAATTGTCCCTAGGTGTGAATGAGCGAGTGAGTTGTCTGTCCCCGTGTGCCCTGCGATTGGCTGGCAACCATTTCAGGGTGTCCCCTGCCCACTGGCCGGAGATGGCTGGGATGGGCTCCAGCCCCCCGCGACCCTAATGAGTATAAGCGGTACAGCTAATGAGATGAGATGAGACATTGCACATTTTTTGTTCCGATTTGTTAGCATTTTGTTCTTAATTCCTAAAGTTTTTATTTAAAAATAACGATCTTGTTAATTTTCTAAACCCTACCAAATAACAGACTTCCTAGCTATACAAAAACATATCTGATCTTGAACAAATGGATTTTAGAGAGCTAATTTTGATGTAAAAAAAGACAAACACCAGCTAGAATTACAGTCATTTGTTTGTCTTTGTCTGCTTTTCGACTTGCATGTTAAGCCAGAACTAAAGGAGTAATCCATGCCTCTAGTTGTAATCAGTCACACGACGCCATATGGAATAAGCGACATTATTAGGCTAAGCTTTATTTGTGGGTGTGGTTCGCAGCTCGACAGGAAAGGTATGAAGCACAAAAAAAAAGAAAAACGTACTAAGGCAGGTGCGGAACTGTTGTATAACAAGTTTGTTTTTTTAACTGCCGAGTTCTAAGAATGACACACATTTCCGCAGAAATAATCATGTAAGTAAGCACCAAATTTTAACCGAGTCAATACAAGTCACAGGTTTTTACTCCGTCATAAAATGAAAATAAAAGTAAATGGGTGTGATGATGCAATACTTTTCTTACTGAACATAAAAATCACAAAAAGCACCACCCACTGTTAAAGCGAATGAAATTAATGCATAATGAATATAGTGCTGAAAATTTAGTCAAGCCATCACTCTCGGGGGAAAAAAACAAGTAATCATATCTAAATAAGTGCTAAAGGCACAGTGTGTGATATTTGACCATTACATGTTATTAAACAACAAGGACAGTACAAACATCTTCTTTGTTCCTTTATCTCTTTGTTTTCCTTATATCCTCACTGTAAAATGTGGACCTGGAGTGCCACGTCCAATTTCGTTGTCACAATATATCCCATGTTATTACAATGACAGTAAAGGTATATTCTATTCTATTCTATTCTATTCTATTCTATTCTATTCTATTCTATTCTATTCTATTCTATTCTATTCTATTCTATTCTATTCTAGATTGTTTACTGCAACCCAAAAGCTCCAAAGCACAAGAAATAATCTAATTTACAGAGACTCAAAGTGACCAAATCATACAATTTTCTTCTCATTTTTGCCCAGCCTTGCACAATATTTGGTTTGTTTTTGGAGTATCCTTGGCAAAATGGCGGACAATTTTGTCCGCTCCCTATAGGACACAGGTGTCAAACAGGCGGCCCGCGGGCCAGATCAGGCCCGCTAAGGGATTAAATCCGGCCCGCGAGACAAGACTCAGAGAAGCGCAAGAGAAAAACAAGCTGCAGGTTGAAATATGTCAACTTGATGTTGCCAAAGCCAGGTGCCTCGAACAAAGACACTATACTTGTATTTATTTCTCTCTCTCTCTCTCTTTCTCTCTCTCTCTCTCTCTCTCTCTCTTTTCTCCCACTCTGTCTCTGTCTCTTTCACTCTCTGTGTCTCTCTTTTTCTCTTCCTTTATTGCCCTTTGTCTCTTTCTCTCTCTGTGTCTTTTAACCTCTTTTGCTCTAACTTCCCTTTTCCCTATTCTCTCTTTTCTCTTTCTCTCTTTATACCCTTCACACTTTCTTTTCTCTTCTCTCTCCTTCTGTCTTTCCATTTCTCTTTGGATTTCTTTCTTCCGCTCCCTTTCTTTCCCCCCTTTCTCACGGGTTTTTATCTTTTGTTTCTCACGCTCTCTCCCTCTCTTTTTTCTTTCTTTATTCCGCGATCTCTCATTTTCCCTCCCTCTTTCTCTTATTTCTTTATCTCTTTTTCTTTCTCTTTAATCTACTAGTCCGGCCCCCGACAGAATGTTTGTTCTATTGTGTGGCCCCCGAGTTAAAATGAGTTTGACACCCCTGCTCTAGGCCCTGCTATGTATAGTAAGTGCACATTTCTTGACCTACACATTTCTAAAATGCGCATTTATATAATAGTATAGTATATTATATGTATTCATATAATTCAAATCAATATTCGATTTTTAATGGATGTAGTTATTTTACCACGAAGAGGTGATAAATAATACACAATGTTCCTTTAAAAATACAATAATAACGTTAGATTTAAATTATAAAAGACATCTCTGAATGATTCAATGTTGATCTAAATAACTAACCATTATAAATGGAATCCACCTGTGTGTAATCAAGTTTTTGTATAAATGCACCTGCACTGTGATAGTCTCAGAGGTCAGTTTAGAGCGCAGAGAGCATCATGAAGAATGAGGAACACACCAGGCAGGTCCGACATACTGTTGTGGAGAAGTTTAAAGCTGGATTTGGATACAAAAAGATTTCCCAAGGTTTAAATATCCCGAGAAGCAGTGTGCAAGGAATAATATTGAAATAAATGGCGTATCAGATGACTGCAAATCTACCAAGATCGGGCCGTCCCCCTAAACTTTCAGCTCATACAAGGAGAAAATTGATCAGAGATGCAGCCAAGAGGCCCATGATAACTCTGGATGAACTGCAGAGGTCTACAGCTGAGGTGGGAGAATCTGTCCACAGGACAACAATCAGTCTGATACTGCACAAATCTGGCCTTTATGGAAGAGTGGAAAGAAGGAAGCCATTTCTTAAAGATATGCATAAAAAGTGTCGTTTAAAGTTTGCCACAAGCCACCTGGGAGACACACCAAATATGTGGAAGAAGGTTCTCTGGTCAGATGAGACCAAAATTGAACTTTTTGGCAACAATGCAAGACGTTATGTTTGGCGTAGAAGCAGCACAGCTCATCAGCCTCAACACAACCTCCTCACAGTCAAACATGGTGGTGGCAGCATCATGGTTTCGGCCTGCTTTTCTTCAGCAGGGACAGGGAAGATGGTTAAAATTGATGGGAAGATGGATGGAGCCAAATACAGGACCATTCTGGAAGAAAACCTTATGGAGTCTGCAAAAGACCTGAGACTGGAACGGAGATTTGTCTTCCAACAAGACAATGATCCAAAACATAAAGCAAAAGCTAGAATGGAATGGTTCATCAAAAACATATCAAGGTGTTAGAATGGCCAAATCAAAGTCCAGACCTCAATCCAATTGAGAATATGTGGAAAGTACTGAAAACTGCTGTTCACAAACGCTTTACATCCAACCTCACTGAGCTCAGCTGTTTTGCAAGGAGGAATGGGCAAAAATATCAGTTTCTCAATATGCAAAATTGATAGACATACCGCTACAAAGTATTAACTCAATGGGGCTGAATCATTTTGCACACCCACTTTTTTTGTTTTTATTTGTTAAAAAAGTTTAAAATATCCAATAAAGTGTGTTCCACTTCATGACTGTGTCCCAATTATTGATGATGCTTCACAAGAAATCAGAGTTTTATATCTTGTTTGAAGTCTGAAACGTGGCAAAAGGTCACAAAGTTTTGGGGGCCAAATAGTTTCGCAAGCCACTGTAAGTACTACTAATAGAAATGTATTGATTTGGTGCCACTTTGGTGCTACGTTTTCGTTACTTGCTATTTTTTTCAGATATCTTATTTTTCAAAATATTTATCAAACATAAATTAATATAAATTTGTTATTTTGCGTTAATTAAGTGTGTTTTCAAACCAATTTAATGAAAATGTAAGACGCACAGAAAGGAACATTTAATCAATTACGTTTCAAATAATTTGAGACAAAAATAATGATTAAAACCCGAATTTAAATAACCACAATAAACCAAGATTAATGACTTATTCTGAAATATTTCCATATGAATCTGGTCAAAGAGTTTGTTTTTTCTCTCCATTTTGGATTACTTTGTAACTACAAAAACCTAACTGTATGCCTCTATTCTTGCTCATTGCTCTTCATCCAGTAAAGTCAAAGTTTCATTGAGTCATCATCATTTCACTTTCATAGCTGTTCTATGATTTATCCATGTAAGAGGATATTTTCTGTTTTCTACTTCCATGTTTTGTTCAGTTAGCGCTAGTTAATAATAATAATAATTTCCTTGTATTGTCATTCTGTGTAACAATGTACACAGAACGAAAGTTCGATTGCACCTGACCCGTTGTAGCGAGCTGATGCAGCCGCAGCCAACAGAGGGCGCCGCCGACCACTTTTTAAGTCTTAGGAATGACTCGGCCGGGGCGCGAACCACCGACCTCCCAGTCTCTAAGCGGGCGCCTTACCATCTAGGCTACTGAGTTGTTGTTCGAACATATGTTGTTCTAACTCACAGGTGTCAAATTGGCGGCCCGCGGGCCAGATCAGACCCACCAATGGTGTAAATCTGGCCCGCAAGACAACAGTGAGAGAAGCGCAAGAGGAAAATGAGCTGTAGTTTTAAATATTTCCACCGGATGTCATCAAAGCCAGGTAACACTTGAAAAACAATTGTGGTAGTATTTCTCCATTTCTCTCTCTCACTTCTTTTTTATTTATTCCTCCCTCTTTTTCTTTCTCCCGTTCACTCTCTCTTTTCTCTATTTTGCTCTCACTCTTTTCCTGTCTTGCTCTCTTTTTATTTTCTCTCTCTAATTTACACTTTAAATCTCTTTCTTTCTATTTTTCTTTCTTTCTCACCCTCACTCCTTGCACATTTGCTCTCGGCACTATTGTACTTACAGCGTTATTGTTACAGTGTTAATGTTACTGTTTACCTGACTTGTTAACCTGAATGCCCATTTTGCACATCTGGTTAGCTACTCCTCTTGCACTATCGGCACTATGGTAAAATACTATACGTAGCCATAATACAATACAACTTTTACTTATATCTGTACATTCGAGGAAACTGTGCGGGTCAGATGTATCGACATTTCGTTCTGTATACACGTGTACTAGAATGACAATAAAGTAGATCTGAATCTTTCTTTCCCTTTTTCGACCTCCCTCTCTCTCTCTCTCTCACACCTCACTTTGTCTCAATTTCTCCTGCTGACTCTTTTTCTTTCTGTCGTTTCACTTCTTATTCTTTTTATCTTTCTTTTTTTCACTTTCTTTTTCTCTCTATATTCATTTCCCCCTTCTTTTCCATTCGTATCTCTATTTTGTTCTTTATCTCTCACTGTTACTCTGGCTCCCTTGTTTTCCCTATCTGTTCATCACTCTCTCTTTCCCTCCCCCTTTCTCTGTCTTTTTCTACCTCTCTCTCCCTCTTAAGCTTCCTAGTCCGGCCCCCGTGAGATTTTTTAAAGCATTTGTGGCCCCCAGCTAAAACGAGTTTGACACCCCTGTTCTAACTAGTATCTGTGGTGCGTGGAGTAATTCATTCAATTTCTTCAAAACTCTGTTTAATAAATATTGTAACGTGTAAGTGCAGACCAAGGCCAAAAGGTGGCACTGGAAGTCTCATTTATTTACTTCAATAGAAACAAACTGATGAACTCTATCACATGACGTACAAATCGAAAAACAATTCATAGTCCGCTTGACTTAACACTATTCAATAAGCATTGAATGTTATTTACAGGGTTGGGTAGGGTTACTTTAACTGGATTACTTTCAATTACTTTTGGATTACTCCAATACCAAATATGCTAATAAAAGACAAAAGAAACTAAATATGAATCAAATGACTCCATTTTGTGCAGGCTTGGGGAGTAACGGAATACATGGAACGGCAAAAATGATGTTGGCAAGCTGTTTGGATTTATTTTCATTTCGTTTCTGTCGCATTTTATGTTAGTTTTGAAGGAGATCAAAGCCAGGAGAGAAAGCTTACCACGTGTTGTGAGTCATAATTGTATTCATATTTAGTTTCTTTTGTCTTTTATTAGCATATTTGGTATTGGAGTAATCCAAAAGTAATTGAAAGTAATCCAGTGAAAGTAACCCTACCCTACCCTGATTATTTACATAAGAGCTTGTAGATTGTAGTGTGCCCGCTTTGAGACTGGGAGGTCGCTGGTTCGCGCCTCGGCCGAGACATACCTAATTGGTATAATGGCGGCGCCCTCTGGCTGCGGCTGCATCGCCTCGCTACAACGGGTCAGGTGAATCGACATTTCGTTCTGTGTACATTGTTACAAAGAATGACAATACAAAGGAAATTATTATTATTATAGTAGTGGTGACACCTAATTCACAATGACAGATTTAGGTAAAATCAAAAAGGTAAAAGAAACCTAGCAAACCCCTCACACACACAGTATCACTTGTTACACTTCACATGCTTTCGGGGTTTATACATGTTGAAGAAAGTTTCCTATTTAATTTCTTAATAATAGCCATTACAAAACTGCTGAATCAGCTTAGAGAAGGAGAAAGATGGGTGTATTTACACTTTTGCATTGCTCAGCAAAACAAGGGATAGTAGCAGGACTAAACAAACACTTAGGGGGGGAAAAAAACTTTAAGAGGCACCTTAAAAAAACTAAATCAAATTAGAGCCAACATCTTTCCTCCTCTAGTGGACAATAAATAATTCACATGATCAACAGTACAGCAGTGCATTTATCTTAAAAACAGAATGTCCCTCCCGAGAAATTGTGTGAATGCTGAAGAGAAGAAGCTGAAAATCAAATGCAACTTAGAACATGGAAAATGTTTAGCACGTAAAGCTTAAAAAATATGTTCAAAATATTCGTTATATCAACTTCTTTAGAATCTCCAATATGGAAAATGTGGATTTTTTTTGGTGTGCATATATTCAAATTCCGCAGTTCGACAATTTTGTGACTATGGAATCGCTATGATTTTTTTCAAGAGATTTGGGAATGTATTTAAAGGAACATTGTGTATTATTTACTAAATCCCAGTGGTAAAATAAAACTTTCTCTTAAAGGAACAGTATTGATTTGAATAATAAAAAAATACACGAACTATCATATAAAAGCATTTTTAATATACATTTTTGGATTAAGAAATGTGCATTTATTTTTACAAAACATGAGCATCGCCTAGAGCAGGGGTGTCAAACTCATTTTAACTCGGGGGCCACACGATAGAACAAACATTCTGTCGGGGGCCGGACTAGTAGATTAAAGAGAAAGAAAAAGAGGTAAAGAAATAAGAGAAAGAGGGAGGGAAAAGGACAGAGGCTGGGACAAAGAAAGAAAAAGAGAGACAGGGAGATAGCCTGCGAAACAAAATATAAAAAGTCATGAGAGAGGGAGAAAAGAAAGGGAGAGGAAGAAATAAATCCAAAGAGAAATGGACAGACAGGAGAGAAAAGAGAAAAGAAAGCGTGAAGGGTATGAAGAGAGAAAGAGAAAGGGAAAAAAGGAAGTTAGAGCAAAAGAGGTTAAAAGACAGAGAGAGAGAAAGAGCAACAAAGGAAGAGAAAAAGAGAGACACAGAGAGTGAAAGAGACAGAGTGGGAGAAAAGGGGTGGAAAAGAGAGAGAGAGAGGGAGAGAGATAAATAAATACAAGTACAGTGTGTTTGTGAGAGGCACCTGGCTTTGGCAACATCAAGTTGACATATTTCAACCTGCAGCTTGTTTTTCTCTTGTGTTTCTCAGAGTGTTGCCTCGCAGGCCGGATTCAACCCCTTAGCGGGCCTAATCTGGCCCGCGGGCCGCCTGTTTGACACCAGTGACCTAGAGGGAGCTGATATCATTGTCTGCATCTCGCCGCTTCGGAAATCCCAAAGACCAAAAACCTTGTGAAACGCTAGTGATCAGTTTATTCAGTTTTTAATATTGGACACTTGCAAAGGAAATTGTATAGGGTGCCAGTTCGTTATTTTGACTATCATCCTCCTTGTGCTTTGTAGTACAGTGGAACCTCGGTTTTCGAACGCCTCTCAGTTCGAACAAATCGGAGACAGACCAAAAATTTCGAGAAATTCTTGCTTCGCTGTTCGGTCAAAAAATCGGAGTTCGAACGCCGGTAATGCGTGAGTGCGTACGCTAGTGTGCGATGCTGAGCGGCGTACGGGTGTAGATAGCTCTTTTCGTGACCAACTGTTATCGCGTGCGGACGGGCTTCGTTTTGCTTTCGCTTTTAATATAGGTATACGAAGTGTTTTAGCCTCTCATTATGCCCCCGAAGAAAGTCAGTGCAAGCAGCAAAGTTGCTACAGGTGAAAAAACAAAAGTAGTGCCTAATACTATTGCATTTAAGAAAGAAATAATAGCACCACCGTCCACCTGCGCCTTCTGCTGACCACCACTAAGGTAAGAAATCCTATTCATAATTCTTTTCTTTATCCTTTTTTTTAATTTTTACACGTTCATGTTAGCGTAATCTTTCGTACGGAAAATTACGATAACGCGAACGTACGATTAGCCTGGGTTAGCATTATGTTTACGTTAAACATTCAGGTAAACATTCAGGGTGTTGGAACGGCTTAAAACAATTTACATTATTTTTAATGGGAAAAATGATTTTGGTGATCGAACAAATCGGTTTTCGAACAGGGTTCTGGAACGGATTATGGTCGAGAACCGAGGTTCCACTGTATTTGTTTTCAGTTCCACTACACAATACAGCGACATCAAGAGGTCAAATATTACACCGTGTCCCTAGGAAAAGAAAAAAAAAATCACCCTGTGAATACAGTATTTTGAAGTAGGAATGATTCAATTAGTCAAAAATGTGAAAGGAAGTGCATGTTAAAAAAAAAAGGAGAAAAAGGTTGCACCTGCTCTTCAGCATTCCTAAAATGACAACAGCGCTACATATTCAACTATTACACCGGATTACCCAGCGCTGCCAGCAGGCTTTGAGGCGAAAGCCAGAGCATTTCCAGCAAGTTGTACTGGCAGTATCCCATCCAGAACCCGAATGCCACGTCAGTGAAGTGATGGCGGCCCAGCATGACCCGGCTCAGCCCCACTGTGGCCGCCCACAGCAACACCAGGACCCGCAAAGGGGCGGCCAGAACCAGGTGGGCCAGCAAAAAGCGGCTGCACATGGCAGCGCGGGTAGCGTGGCCCGAAGGAAAGGAGTAGCGGTCCACCGAGAAGGTTGCAAACATGTCCATGCGGTTGTGGGCCGGGCGCCTCCGTCGCACTGTCGCCTTCAACACACCCACGAGGACCAGATCTAGCAGAAGACCTGGAAATAAATCAGCGGTGTGCATAAATGGTGTGCTCAATAACTGAAAGATTTTGCCCCAAAAAATGTACTTCTTATCATTTTGGGGGAATACCTAAAGTACTTTTAGCATACTAATATTTGAGATGCAACTGCTAAAAAACTTAGGTGTCATATTTGACCCCGATCTGTCTTTTCAAACACACGTGAAGAATATTACTAGAACCGCTTTCTTCCATCTTCGCAACATTGCTAAAATTCGTCCTATGCCGTTTCCGTCGGATGCGGAGATTAAAATTCACGCGTTTACTCGATTACTGTAATGCACTACTCTCCGGTCTCCCAAAATCCAAAATCAAGAGCCTTCAGCTCGTACAAAATGCTGCAGCGAGGCTTTTAACGAAGACAAGAAAGTTTGATCACATTTACCCGATTTTAGCTAACCTACATTGGCTCCCTGTTAGCCTAAGATGTGATTTCAAGGTTCTCTTAGTATTATACAAAATCATACATGGACTTGCTCCCTCATATCTTTCAGATTTATTTTCCCCTTATGTTTCGGTCCGGAGACTTCGCTCTGAAAACGCTGGTTTACTAGAAATCCCAAGAACCAAGAAGAAATCTGCAGGTTGGAGAGCACTCTCTATTCGGGCCCTGGTGCTGTGGAATGCTCTGCCCTCTGAGATTCTTGCAACCCCAGTGGAAATGTTTAAATCTAAGCTTAAAACACACTTCTACTCTATAGCATATGAATAACTTTGATTTTTTTGTTGACAATATCTGTGTATTATTTGTTATTGCAACATCCATTGCAGCCTGGTCATCCTGGAAGGGGGATTACCACATATGCGGTCCCTTCTCAAGGTTTCTTCATTTTCCTCATGTTGAGTTTTTTTGAGTTTTTCCTTGCCCTCATGTTGGTTCCAGATCAGGGGATGGTGTAATAATAGTCTGTGGTTTGCAATAACCTGTGCAGCCCTTTTAGACTCTTTGTGACTAAGGGCTATGCAAATAAACATGACTTGACTTAATGAATATTTCTACATCAAATCAATTATAAATTTAATTGTCAGATATCTAAATGCCTTTTGGATTAGAATTTCTCAAAATTTCAGTTTTGGGCACATTTGAAGTCCCCATATATCCTCAACTGTGAATGCTAGTAAGATGAAAGTTTTACCATTTTTGTGGAAATTTGTGAAAGGATTGGTGGCCCCTGTTCAAAGGGATGTGGATGAGCTGAAGGCACGGATAACCGAAGCTGTTGCAACCATTGATGATGCAATGCTGGGATGCGCTTGGCATGAAAGGACCATTAGCTTGGGTATGTATTGTGTGACCAATGGTGCTCACATTAAACATCTATGAACATTCCATATAAAATATAAGATAATGAGCTTTCTGAATATACCAGATGTGTTTTTATATCCTTATAGTTTCTGAGATATTCAATGTCAAAATGTGCCCAAGACTTCCAGTACACCCTGGAAATATTGACTGATTTCTATTGTCTTCTTTTTGTATTCGTAACGGATAAAAAAAAAAAAAACATTCTTACGGATTTTTGAATGAAACATTCAGTAAAAATGTGATAAAAATATTATTTGTAATTGCAACATTCTTTGCTGTCTGGTAATTCTGAAAGGGGGGATACCACATGTGCGGTGTCTTCTCAAGGTTTCTTCATTTTCCTCATGTTGAGGTTATTGAGTTTTTCCTTGCCCTCATGTTGGTTCCAGATCAGGGGATGGTGTAATAATAGTCTGAAATAACAGTTCGTGCAATAACCTGTGCAGCCCTCTTTGTGATTAAGGGTTATACAGATAAAAATGACTTGACAAAAAAGTACAGGTTGACAGGTATGTACTCACCCCAAAAGAGATTGAGCATGACCTCCTGGCCGGCAGGACTGTCACTCTTATAGATGCAGTAAGCGGTCCCAGCCAGCCAGGGGACGCCGTGGCCGGACACCTCGATGAGCTTCATGAGGGGCCGCGCGCTCCCCCACGACGAATCCTCCCGGGCGCAAACCCCGAGACTCTTGGACAGCCAAAGATCGACCGCTAGAAGCGAACTCAGAGCCACCCGCAACAGCGACGGGTTCAGCCGGATGCCGTCCTCATCCTGAGCCCCGGAACCGGTCGATGAGCTGGATCCGCGTCGGCGAGTGGGGCTCTCCGAGGCGCGCAGCCGCGCAGTGTCGGAGCCTTGCCGCTGCAGGAGATGAGGCGGCGTGGTGGAGCGGTTAAGCGGCTTGGTGAGCGACATGAATTCGTAGCGGCCGTTGTTGGGTCCGCTGAGTACCGGACTGCCGCTCCCAGGGCGATTTGGGGTTTTTGCCTTTGGCGAGGACATTTTAATAGGTTAGCTTCCTTGCGGCAGAGTGTCGCCGCTATCCCCGCTTTTTTTTGGGATAGCTGTCGCTTCTCTATCTCGTCGGTCCGACAGGTTGAGCATTCGGATCACGTATCGAAACCAGTTGACGCCATATTTGTGGTTGATTTTCAGAGCATGCTGGGAGTTGTGGTTTTTTTCTTTTCTAGCAAATGTTTTCTTTGCGTTCATAATATTTTAACTGTGTCAAAATAAAATTATACAATTTGATTTTTCCATTCGGCTAAGAACCAGTTTCATCATTATTTTGATTTATCTCTCGCATACCTGTCAACCTCCACGGTTAATGCCCTTAGGCCCCTTACAAACTGTCGTATTTTCCCTTCTCATCTCATCTCATCTCATTAGCTGCACCGCTTATCCTCAGTAGGGTCGCGGGGGTGCTGGAGCCCATCCCAGCAATCATCGGGCAGTGGGCAGGGGACACCCTGAACTGGTTGCCAGCCAATCGCAGGGCACACAGGGACAGACAACTCACTCGCTCATTCACACCTAGGGACAATTTGGACCGGCCAATTCACCTGAAATGCATGTTTTTGGAATGTGGGAGGAAACCGGAGTGCCCGGAGGAAACCCATGCAAGCACAGGGAGAACATACAAACTCCGCACAGGAAGTCTTGAACCCACGTAGGAGGTTCCCAGGACATGAACTGTGCCGCCGCCGTGCTGCCCGTATTTTCCCTTACATAATACAAAATAATCTTACACCATATTTTTTTTTCAAAAGTGTTTATTTATGTAATTTAAAATGTTATATTGTACATGTGTTTCGTCATATCATATATATTGTTAATTGACATTTTGTTGTGAGATACTGAGTGGCTCGACATGAATGAGGTTTATTATAAAAAAAGTTCAAAAATTAAGTAGCTTGGACGTTCACTGTAGAAGGAAAAAATACATGCAAATGTAATTAAATAGAATGATACATTTTCTTATTCAAATTATTAATTTTCTCCATGAAATTATTGTTGGTAATATACTGATTAAAGGGATAACCACAAACCTGTCTTTTTTCAATTTCTCCTTTTATTCTTCCTTTTTTTCTTAACTTCTTTATACAACATAATAATTCGTAATATAATGCATCAAAGCAAGTGAGCCGCCTGAGAGACGGCTCTCTTTAATGAGTTGAGCCGAAAAAGCCGGTTCTCTAAAAAGAGACGGACTTCCTTTCACGACACAACTACCACGGAATGGTGCATGATGGAAAATTCCCAGGCGGCAGACGCATGCGCACAGTAGCATCAAACCGCTCGCTTCGTTTGCAACGAAAAAAACGATAGATAGAGGCTACCGCGGCGAACTCGTTTGACCAGATTGATTTGCCGTTCGTCATAGTCGGTGTATACCGGATGGAACCCATAATTGACAAACTTCCGTTTTTCCGCAGATTTTCTTGTACGTCGTACACATCTTAAAATGCACAATAAATATACTTTGTATGGCAAAAACGTACAGGTTGACAGGTATGCCCATTGTGCAGGTGCACCTCCAGTAGTGTTTATGTCAGAAATAGAACCAGCTACAGAACCTGTGCCCTTTTACACAGTGCGCCTTACGGTGTGAAAGTACGGTAAACCATTTTAACATTAGGCGACATTGGTATGGCTACTAAAATTCGGTCATTTTCAGCATTTAAAATAAGAGAAAAAAAACTATAAACCAATCCGTTCCTTATTTTCGCTTATTATTTTGTTTTAGTTTTCAGTTTTAAGCCAAAACGTGTGGGATAGAAAAACTTATATTGTAATGTATATGTTTTCCAATAAAGCTTTTCATTAAAAAGAAAAAACATTCGCTTCCCACCTTTCATTGGTCGATATCAATTTGGCTAAGCACGCCTACTTCCGGGTTTATCAATCGTGAGCTTCCTCACGGTTCCCCAAAGTGTTCTTGTCTTACCCACGCGTGGGACTCTAAAAGACCGATCATGCCTGGAATTCTCCTCGGTGACGTGTTTCCCAATTTTGAGGCCGACACCACGATCGGCCGGATAAAGTTTCACACCTTCCTGGAGAACTCGTAAGTGGAGCCAACTGTTGTTACGTGGGCACCAAGCCTGCAACGCAACTGTGACTGTAATTTTATCGATCTGCTAATCTACTGCTTTGAAAAAACGTACAGAAAGATGCGTGCTTACAAACTTGCTATTTAATGCATGATAATAAGCTAATAATAACCAAGATGTGGACATTAACTGACGTAATTAGATTTTGTGCCCGGCTGCAAGTTTTGCAATTTTTTTCCCCTAAATCAAAATCTAAATGTTGTCCCCTAATATTTCATTTAAAATTGCTTTTATCTTGTAATTATTTTCACCCATTTGACGTTTTGTAGCTAATTTACAATATATGATTTGACATCAGTTAGAAATCATCCATCCATCTGCACCGCTTATCCTCAGTAGGGTCGCGAGGATGCTGGAGCCCATCCCAGTTATTTTCGAGCAGTGGGTAGGGGACACCCTGAACTGGTTACCAGCCAGTCGCAGGGCACACAGGGACAGACAATTCGCTAGCTCATTCGCACCTAGGGAGATCATAGACCGGCCAATTAAGTTAAAATCATGCTTTTACTAATTAAAGAATATTTTTTTTAAAAAGGGCAAAAATAATCAGAAAAGTACTTAATGATTTTAGGAATTTTTTAGTCACTTTCAGGTCCTTTTCTACAGTTGTCTTTTTAGTTATTATTTAGAACCACCAAAATACTTAGGTCAATAAATACTCCTTTTCATTTTATTTTTTTCTTTAAAATTATTTATTACATATTTATCCAGGAGTGCCACATCAAATCTTGTTTTGTACAATTTTAGGAATGTTTTAGTCACTATTGAAGACTTTTCTATAGTTTCCTTTTCAATTATGATTTAGTGCAATAAATATCCTTTTACATGTATTTTTTGCCTTTTATTACATATTTATCCCGCAGTACCACATCTAATCTTGTTTTGAACAATTTTCACTACTTTTTAATCAATAAAGAACCATTTAAGACTATTGCAACACTATGTATCTTTAAAAATAGCTTTTTAGCAATGTGTGGTTGGATACATGTGTATTCCTTGAACACCTTAGATGCGTTCAAGGAATACACATATATCTAATAGGTGCAAGCACCATACTTTTCAATGTTATTTTCGCTTTCATTTTGATGCAAACCAGGAAATCAACTCACTCCTGTGCTTTGCATGAACACAAGGTTTGTATTGTGTCCCCCCCGCCAGCAAATGAGGCACCATCCTGTTTTTTGGCACACACCAAGTGAACATTTCCCGCTCTGTCCCTTCCTGAATTCAATTACACACTTTGAAACAGGGCCTTTTATCTAATTTCCAAAGTGATGTTTGTCCTGTTCAGTCATGTGTTAAGTCTCACGAGCTTGTGACCAGCCAGGGAATTGGTATTTAAAAAGAAAGGCCCATGGTTTCAATTGTTTCTTTCCCCTTAGTTAGTCGAGGAATGACGGCTGCTTTAAGTAGTGTAATGTACTAAAGTAGCCATGTAAAGCATACGGATGCAGCCCACAAGATGATTTTATCCGACCTGCCGTAAATTTCTGAGTATGTCCAAAGACCACGTCTCTAGCTCATCTCATCTCATCTCATTAGCTACTTCGCTTATCCTCAGTAGGGTCGCGGGGGTGCTGGAGCCCATCCCAGCAATCATCGGGCAGTGGGCAGGGGACACCCTGAACTGGTTGCCAGCCAATCGCAGGGCACACGGGGACAGACAACTCGCTCATTCACACCTAGGGACAATTTGGACCAGCCAATTCACCTGAAATGCATGTTTTTGGAATGTGGGAGGAAACCGGAGTGCCCGGAGGAAACTCACGCAAGCACGGGGAGAACATACAAACTCCGCACAGGAAGTCTGGAGCTGGATTTGAACCCACGCAGGAGGTTCCCAAGACCTTAGAACTGTGCCGCACATGCGCTAACCACTGCGCCGCCGTGCTGCCATCGTCTCTAGCTAAAAATAAATAGAAACCAATTGTTCCTTCTTGCCACTAGAGGTGTAAAAGTGTTGATGTCCAGAAAAGGTTCTATCCATGTATGAGAATACATCTCTGTGATGAACAATAATAAAACAAAGGAGCACTCAAGGTTAACGAACACGCACTTTAATTACCGTAAATTCCGGACTATAAGCCGCTACTTTTTTCTCCAACTTTCAACCCTGCGGCAGTAGCCTAGATGGTAAGGCGCCCGCTTTGAGACTGGGAGGTTCGGGTTCGCGCCCCGGCCGAGTCATTCCTAAGACTTAAAAGTGGTCGGCGGCGCCCTCTGTTGGCTGCGGCTGCATCGGCTCGCTACAACGGGTCAGGTGCAATCGACATTTCGTTCTGTGTACATTGTTACACAGAATGACAATACAAGGAAATTATTATTATTATTATTATTATTATTCAGTGATGCGGCCAATTTATGTAATTTTTCTAATGGCCGCCAGCGGCGCTCGAGTTTTGCTACCATTTACTGCCCTGTCAAAGGGAAATTATTATTATTAAAGCTTTGAAAACTCTCTGTGTACCGTCTTTCTTTGTAAATATGTGTAACCCATGTATAATATGTATTTGCGACTGTATATTTTTGTAATGTACTTATTTGTATTTATTTTAGACACTTATTCTGATATGTTTTGTGGGTGAACAAAAAATGGGGGCGGAACAAACGCGGGGTGCCGAGTTTAAGTGGGGGCCGCTAAAGGTGAGGGACAGACAAGGAAAGAAGAGGGGGTAAAAAGTTGGTTAAAGAAAAAGGAGTTGCGTGAGTAAATATGTTCATCTGATATATTTTTCCCACCCTTACCTTTGGAAATATACACTTTTTTCCTTTTTTAACTTTCAACGGGACCTGGACTCTGCATCAAACCTTAAGTGCCGGTATCATTTTACTTCATTTCGCCGGCTGTGATTTTTGGACTGTGTACTTTAATGAAGGTCATTTAGTTTCAATCGCGGGACTTGAAGTCGGGTTTGGGGTAATTTTGTATTTGTGTTACATGTTTAAATGTGGGCGCATGCGGCTTATATACAGGTGCGGCTTGTGTATGTACAAAATCAGTTTTCCTCTTAAAATATGGTGGGTGCGGCTTATAATCAGGTGCGCTCTATAGTCCGGAATTTACGGTACATTGTCAAATGTGCTGCTACTTAGGATTTAACACCTGATATTAATGCTCTTGTATAAGTAAAAGATGCCAAGTTTCAGGAGCCGGCAGTAGCAAGTAGACTGCAGGAGTGCCATGAGAGAGAGGGGAATCATTTAAGATACAATTTTTCTGGTTTCATTTTAAAGACAATGTTGTGTAGTATTTTCTCTGCCTCAGCTTTAGTAGCCCAAGCTGAGTAGTTGTATCTGTTATTGCCCAGTCACTGCAAAAACATTTTTTGTATTTCTTTTTATTTAATTCAAAACAGTATGACAATTTATGCAATCATAACGTTTTCATAGCTCCCATTTGAGTTTGTTTAGTGTGGTAAGTCGGTACAGATGTAAAACTGCATTCAACCATAAATTCATATGATTTGCCACCACATTCTATGCCAAATATAACAACCTTGTTTCCATTGTTTGTGAATAAATGTGTTGTGCTAACAAAAGACCCTTTTTCATCCGTCATTATAGTTTGTAAGGTAGGCTACAAACGTAGGCTGAATGATGAAGCATAGTACTGAAAAAAAGTTAATTGTTTGGAGTTGACATTCTTACTGATCCAGCCCACCTGAGAACATAAAATCTGGAGCTTAACTGAGTTTGACATGCCTGTACTAATGTGTCATCCTATCACATGAAGAAATAGACTGAAGGGATGTCTCATCTCATCTCATCTCATTAGCCGTACCGCTTATCCTCATTAGGGTCGCGGGGGGCTGGAGCCCATCCCAGGCAGTGGGCAGGGGACACCCTGAACTGGTTGCCAGCCAATCACAGGGCACACAGAGACAGACAACTCATTCGCTCATTCACACCTAGGGACAATTTGGACCGTCCAATTCACCTGAAATGCATGTATCTTGACTTAATATCATTTATGTAACTTAGGGAGCAGCTTAGTTTAGCTCGTGTAATAAACTACGTATTTTCGGTGATTAGGATGAGTTTGACGCTGTATTAAAATTGATTCCTGGTCTTTGTACTCTAAAAGTTGTTGTGGGTCCAGAAAACTTAAAACGACTCCCCACACCCTGACCTAAACAAGTCCTAAATAATTCACATAAGAGCAATGTTCCCTGTAATTTTCCACGGGTCTGAGCGTTCACACACAGTCGGTGAGCAACGCTTGAAACAACAGTGAGCCACCATAATCCCAAGTGTGGCAACTAATCCATTATCAAACATGTCCAAAACTTGACATCAAGTTACATTTTGCTCAGTTTCCGGCAATGCAAAATTATTTTTCACTTTTGAATGAATTGACCAACGTACTATTGCAAAGGTTGTACAGCCTAAAAACGTCATTTGTTTTTACAATTCTTTCACAAGATTACCATTTCTTTTTATTTCCTGGTACTTTTTGTCGCACAATTCTAACATTTATGGGGGCTTATTTAGTTGCTTGCACGATACAGAACTGTATTTAATTACATTTTTTTTTGTGGAAGCTCAATGTTGGCAACAAGATTAACTTGATATAATTGGAAATTATTTAAATGCAACACCTATTTTTTCTTCTTTTTCCCAGTTTTTTTCTACTTTTTTTAAGTTCCTTTTAAAAAGAATCTTATTGTGTTTATTTTTTCCCAGTTGTTACTTTTTTCCTTGCTTTTTTTTCCTCTATTTCTTTTTTCCTTTTATTTGTTTCTTTTTCTGGCTTTTTTTTTCTGAATTTTTCCTGCTCTTTTTTTCTCTTTTTCTCCTTTAGTTTTTTTTTCCCCAGCTCTTCACTACTTTTTCATTTTGGTATTTCTTAATTTTTTGTTCTATTGACCGCCACCCCCCCTCCCTTCTTTTAAGTACTTTCGTGCATAATTCTAGATAATATTTGGTCGTTTTGGGATTCAAAAAGCAAATACAACATGAAGAGCCGTTTGGGATCCGAAAGAGTCGGTTCTTTTTAGTGAGCAGAGCTGAAGAAGCCGGTTCTCGAAAAACTCTACTGACTTTACTCAACTTCGTTTTACTTCGACATTGACTTACAAATACCGCATTTAGAACACAATGTCAGAGGAACCCGTGTATTTTTACCTTCATGTACTGTAACTTTGACTTAATTCGCTTCTTAATTAGCAATTTCGAGCCCTGATTTTTGTGAGCTGGCTAGATTTTCTTGTGTGCGGAAAAGCTCTGGGCAGCTTAGGGGGGGAACATTGCATAAGGCACATTTTAACCCCGTTGCCTCTTTTTCCCGAGTAGATGGTGCATCTTGTTCTCCCACCCAAAGGACTTCACACCGGTATGCACCACCGAGCTGGCGTGCGCTGCCAGCCTTGCCCATGAGTTCACCAAACGCGGCGTCAAGATGATCGCCCTCTCTGTCGACAGCGTGGATGATCACCGTGGATGGAGCAAGGTGGGACTTGAGAGTCGTCGGACCGGTAGTGCTTGAACGCGTGAGAGAAAACATGTGCAGTGTAAAGAAACGTTTTCCTAAGCCTTGGTTGGCGCACCAGATTAAAAGTGCACTCCCCAAAAAACAATTATGTGCAATGTTCCCTCTAATTTTCCACGGGTCTGAGCGTTCACACAAAGTCTGCGAGCAACGCTTGAAACAACAGTGAGCCACCATAATCCCAAGTGTGGCAAGATAATTAATTATCAAACATGTCCAAAACTTGACATCAAGTTACATTTTGCTGAGTTTCCGGCAATGCAAAATTATTTTGCTCTTTTGAATGAAATGACTCATGTACTATTGCAAAGGTTGTACGGCCTACAAACGTCGTTTGTTCTTACAATTCTTTCACAAGATATCCATTTCTTTTTATTTCCTGATATATTTTGTCGCAACATTAACATTTTTGGGGGCTTATTTAGTCTGTTGTAAGATACAGAACTGTACTTAATCACATTTTTTAGTGGAAATACAATGTTGTCAACAAGATTCACTTGATATACAGTAATTGTAAATTATTTGAATGCAACACAAACTTTTTATTGTTTTTTCGGTGGGTTTTTTTCTACTTTTTTTTTAATTCCTTTAAAAAAAAATCTCATTGTGTTTATTTTTTCCGAGCTGTTTCTTTTTTCTTTTTGTTCTCTATTTACTTTTTTCCTACATTTCTTTCTTTTCCTTTTTTTCTGGCTTTTTTCTAAATTTTTCCTTCTTTATTTCTCTTCCTTTTGTTTCTTTTTTTCTCAGCTTTTCACTACTATTTCATTTTGGTACTTTTTTCTTTTTTGTTGTATTCCCCCCTTCCATTATGTCAATTTATGCATAATTTTACTTAATATTTGGTCATGTTGGGATTAATGAAGCAAAAACAACCTGAAGAGCCGTTCAGGACCCGAAAGAGCCGGTTCCTTTTTAGTGAGCAGTGCCGAAGAAGCCGGTTCTCGACATACTCTACTAACTTTACTCAACTTCGTTTGACTTCAAAATACAGCATTTAGGACACAACGTCAGGGGAACCCATGTATTTTTACCTTCATGCACTGTAACTTTGACTTAAGTCGCTTCTTAATTAGTAATTTTGAGCCCTCATTTTTGTGCGCTGCCTAGATTTTCCTGTGCGCTCGCTGAGAATGTGCGAGCAGTGCGCAATTGCGCACGCGCGCAGCTTAGAGGGAACACTGATTATGTGACATTTTTTTTTCTCCATAAGGCGCGCTGGATTATAAAACACAAATACGGTAGTTTGCAGATGAATAGTTCTCTTGAGGTTACAGCACTGAATCTCAGTCAGTCACTTTGAACTCCCACTCCACAACTACAAAATATTGATCTGCATTTTTATATAGCGCTTTTCAAGTCAATGAAGACTTCCCAAAGCGCTTTACAATGTGCTTCACATTTTACCAATAGCGGCCGTGCAGCCATGTAAGGCACAAACCTGCTTATTGGGGGCATTAGGGGTTCAGTGTCTTACCCAAGGACACTTCGACATGTAACACGGAGGAGCCGGGATTCGAACTGCGATCTCTTGATCCCAAGACGAGCGCTCTACCTCCTGAGCTAACCGATTCTTATAACATCATGCTTCAAACCAGTCCTGTGGAACAACAACATGCTCTTCATCCAACATCAAACCTTCATTCCTGTTTAATGTTTTACGAAGGGTTCGATAATGTATGTCAACAGAAGTTGGCATGTGCCCATGAGTTCTGTTCAATTTTCAGCAGATTCTTCAGGTCACGCTGTTTTATAAATCATTGAGCTTTTGGCGCCGTGCTTTTTTGTTGTTTTATGGGACTGCTGAAGAGAAGCAAGTGTCATGAACTTTCACAATTTACTCATGATTGTCCTTACTTGAGCTCTGATGTTTTCTGTAGTCTACATAGCAGAGGTCGGGAACCTTTTTTTTTTTTACCCAAAGAGCCATCAAAGCAAAAGTCAAGTCAATCTTTTTTGTTGAGCCCTCAATCACAAAAGTCTCAAAGGGCGTTCCAGACAAACTATTTTGAATTTTTTTATCCTTTTTTTCTTGCGAGAGCGACAACATATATTTTAAGACCCACTTCGATAACACCACCAAACCCACTCTCCAGACAAAAGCTCATTCTTGGTAACATTTTTATACTGTGTGAAATAATAATAATGCCTCTTTCCCAAATAAATATACCAATTCAAATATGTCTCCCTGCTGAAGCTACTTAAGTGTTGAGGCTCATTTTGACTGTCATTTTTGTCCTAAATATTAGTTTCAAAGCAATGTGTGAGTAGTTATTGTGTAAAAATGTCTCAAAATACTGCAAACGAGGATACCAACGTATTTACCCTCAGTGCAGACGGCTCTGGGCTAAAAGGAGTGAGTGCGTTCTGTCCTGTGTATAGCTCTGCCCATTCCTACCACTCACCCAATTCAATTGCTCTGGGTCAGGGGTAGGGAACCTAAGGCTCGGGAGCCATATATGGCTCTTTTCATGAGTACATATGGCTCCAAAATAAAATGTAACTATTGCACATCTCTCTGTGGCGTTCCAACGTCAAGTGATTACATCCCGATTTTGGTCCATATAAAGCCGAAGCAACTTAATGCAGAAGTTCGATGATAAACCATTTGAACTGGTAAATAAAAACGTTGGCAAACGACTTTGATTGGGTGAGCAGTACAGGTGGGCGGATCCCTGCACTTCCTTCTCTCTCTCTCTCGCTCAGTGCAGTCTACACCGAAAGTGAATATGACGATATGATTATCGTTTGCAGTAATTTGTGACATTTTTACAACAGAACTTTGCATGCACATTGTTTTGAAACCGTTAAGGACAAATTTCATGGAAAAAAATGGCCTCAACACTCTTAACTGAAGGTGGAAGACAAATTATAAATGGCATATTTACATTGATTTGGGACACAGGATTTGGCATTATTATCATTTCATGCATTTGATTAAATCATGAAATAAAATGTGCTGAAGAATTAGGTTTTGTCTATAGAGCGTGTTTGGCAGTTTTTTTCAATTTTGTCTGAAAATATATGATGTGGCTCTCTCAATTTCTTTCTAAAGCATTTTTTGCTTTGATGGCTCTTTGTGTCAAAAAGGTTCCTGACCCCTGCTCTAGGTGCTTTGCTAGAGCGTCTGGGTAAGAAGTTTGTTTTGAGGCTTTTCTTAAAGTGTCTCAACAATGAAGATATACTGTAGTGTTTAATGAGCTTCCATATAAAGGATTCTTTAGCGATTTACAGCCACAATTGAGTCTGTTGGTGTGACGCGTTGACTGTAAACTGTAGTTAAAGTTGTGTCCTATAAAACACAACTTGCTTTCCAGACAAAAGTTGAACCTGCATCCCATTTTATTTCTGCCTGTTGGGTAACTGTGTAACCGGTTTCCTGCTTTTCCTCAGATTCCATTTTTTTTAAAACTTACAATTTAAAGACATGATTTGAAGGAGAAAGAGGAAGTTTGCATGGTATTCCCAAAAGAACAGCTTTTCACAGTAAACCTTTTTTCTTTTGTTTTGTTTTAAAATAAAAAAATGAGGCCCACAGATGATCTAAATGAACAATTTATTTTTGTAGGTATAAAAAGCATTTTACCAGAATTTCCTCAATACAGTACTGCTCCATGTCATCTGTTTTGCTGATTTTCACAGTTTGCAAGTCGGACCTGCCCTGAGCCACTTTATTTATTTATGTAAATGTTTTATTTAAAGTGAGCAATTTTTAGTTGCGAGTGGGCCACGACAGGCATGAAATAATTTTAAATTGAACCATGTTTGCAATTAAGTCTTGTCAATGTGCTCCAAAATGATTTAATGTGTTTAATGCATTTCAATTCTAAAGTGTTCACATGCTTTTTGCCTGACTGAGTTTCGACATTCACGTGCTCATCTTTTTCTGCTTTATTTTTTTGCATAACTTTAAAATGCAAGCAGTAATCTGCCTGTTTTGGTCATCATATTTTGGCTTTCTCGTTAAACTTGCCAACTTAGAAAATCATTAAATGTAGTTAAAAAGGTTAATAGATCTTAGGTCATTTTAAAAGACTTACAAAATCAAACAGCGTGTTCATCATTTACCCAGTTTGACCTTTGGGCTTATGCAACTTGTCCGAGTCTGGGGACAGACCTCTTTATTTTTTTAGATATTTCCACATTATGTAAGACTGTTTTTTTAAATACTTTTTAAAACAAAAGGGCTATCTATCTACCCTGGTATTATCCCTCAAGAGGGGTGACCGACAGCAAGACAAACACATACACAAAAACAAAGACAATAAAAAAACACACCCAAATTTTTGGGGGACCATGGCCAACCCAAAATGCCCAAACACCCAAACAAGTTAAGCACCTCGGCACCCAAATTGGTCATGCTTTGTCCCTCCAGATGAAACGGGACACAAGAAAGCGGCCATGTCACTCGGGTCAGGGTGACACAACACACTCTTTTGTTCAACAGCAGGGCCCGACAGCTTTCACTGGTTTACCCCTGCCGCATCATCCGGGTGCCCTGCCCATCCCTTAGAAAGCGTCTAAACATCCCACTCTCCTTTTACAACACCTTTCTACTCATTCCTATCACCAACAAGAGCTCGGGCTTCCATTATATTTAGACCTCTTTCCTGCAGTGCACTCATAACACTATCCATCCACGTCAATCATGGCCTTCCTTTTGGTCTCCTTCCATTTACTCCTGCTCTGAAGATCCTCTGGCGCCACATGGCGGGGGCCAATTGGGCGCCATGACAACCGTGACACAAGAAAGCGGCCTGACACTCGGATCAGGGTGACACAAAACACTCTTCTGTTCGACAGCAGGGCCTGACATCTTTCACTGGTTTACGCCTGCCGCATCATACAGGTGCCCTGCCCATCCCTTAGAACACGTCCAAACATCCCACTATCTTTTCACAACACCTCCCCACTCATTCCTATCACCAAAAAGAGCTCTAGCTTCCACTACATTTAGACCTCTTTCCTCCAGTGCACTCATAATACCATCCATCCACATCTATCGCAGCCTTCCTCTTGGTCTCTTTCCATTTCCTCTTCAACATTCGCTCCTAATCCATCCTCTCCATGTGTCCAAACCAACCGAGTACTCCCTCATCCAGACGCTTGCTCAGTTCCACTACTACTCCAGTTCTGTCTCTCACAATTTCATATATCAATCTATCCAATCTCGTCACTCCTAACATACTCCTCAAACACTTCATCTGAAAAACATTTAATTTCCTTCCCAAATCTGCATTCAGGCTCCAAGTCTCTGCACAATACAACACAGTCGGCACAATCACACTCTCATACAGTCCTCTCTTAACATCCATACTCATACTCTTGTTACTCATCACTGTCCTCAGAGCACCCAAAACCTTGCTTCCTTGATTCACTCTGTGGAATACCTCGCACTCCATTCCACCAACTGCAGCCAAATCACAACCCAAGTCCCTAAAGCTTTCAACTTCTTCCAACACCTGTCCATGCAACCTTATTTCCAACGCCATGCCCACTCCATCACGTGAACACTTCATCACCTTACTCTTCCCAACATTCACAAATAACTTACGCCTATCACACACTCTTCCAAACTCCATGACCATCCTTCTCAATGTTTCTTCAGAATCAGCCACAAGCGCTGTGTCATCTGCAAACAACAACTGACTTACCTGCCACACCGTTCCACTGTTATCCATCATCTCTACACCTCTGCCAAATACTCTTGCAACAAACAAAAGGGCAAGTTAAAGAAAATAATTAAATACACGGGAGATATTTAATTTGCCTTTAAACCATTCAAACCATCAACAAATTCTTTGTGCATTTTAAATGAGAAACTATTTGTTCATGAAAGTACTTTAATATCTTATTGAAATAATTATTCTTTTACTCCAATTACTACAAAATTCATCAATGACACTTACAAAAGCTATCAATTAAGGACCTTTGTCAGCTAAATATTCTTAACCTTTATTTGGGGAAAAAACTAAGTATTAATTCTTGTAAAACAATGATAAGAGTTTACATTACCTTATGTTATGTTATTCCATTTTGGATTATTTTTGTGTTCGCAGGTCTTTTATGCGGTTCTGTCCACCAAAAGTAAACTTTACTCTGTCGACTGCGTATCTGCTATCGCGAAGTTCAGCAGAGCACATTCTTGTTGGGCCGGACTGCTCTTTTTGCAGTTACTGCATTTCAGCATAAATTGATCTGCACTGCTTTGGCTGCGATCCATTATTCCCAATCCCATATTGCTGCAAGCGGGGAACTGCAAAAACCACCTGCCGCTCTGGCCCATCTAAAATGAAATGCATGGTTGTGGCTGAAATCCGTTATCCCTGCTTGACTATTGACGTGATCAAGGACCAGCAGAGCAAATTTTTTTTCCGTTTGAAGCTGCCGAAGTTTGCCATTGTGAAGCGCCTGAAATGAACTACACGACTTTGGACGTGATACCGTATACCCATTTGACTGAGAAAGCCAAGATGGCGAGTAAAAAGTGGAGCAGAGATGCTAATTTGGTGTTTTCTGTTCATATCGACTTCACAATAACGTGGCCTCAATTTTTGTGTGTGGGCAGGACGTGATGGCGTTTAACAGTCAAGATTCAAGTCCTCTGCCCTTCCCCATTATCGCTGACGACAAGAGGGAGCTGGCCACCAAGCTGGGAATGCTGGACCCCGATGAGATCGATGGCCATGGAATCCCGCTCACCGCTCGCTGCGTAAGAACTCAAGTGATCGCAAAATTCGGAGCCCACGTGGACAAAAGAAAACCCTTCCCATCTGGAACTTTTTTGTAATCCCTCACTTTGTACTGTACGGCCTTGATGTTTAAAAAGTAAGCTGGGGCCGGCAGAGTTCAGTTTAGGTCCTGTCTTGCAGCTCTTTTTTTGCTGTTCTGGCCACCAAAAAGTGAACTGCACTCGTGCACCTAGATTAATTCATACATTCGACAGTGAGCGCTAAGCCAAGGCCACCACAGTTACACTATTCATGTATCACAAGCAGAGTCAAGTCAAGTCATGTGTAATTGTATAGCCTTTTATCACAAGGAGTCTCAAAGGGCTGCACAGACCACATATTATTGCAATCTACAGACTCTTATTACACCATCCACTGATGAAAAGCTCAAAACCTCAACATGAGGTAAATGAAGAAACCTTGAAGGGACTGCATATGAAGGTAACACCCCTTCCAGGATGACCAAGCTGCAACAGATGTTGCAATTACAAATAATTCAGAGATATTGTCAACGTAAAATTTAGGTCAGCTATCGAAAAGGGTGTGTTTTAAGCCTAGATTTAAACCGTTTCACTGAGGTAGCAGATCGAATTTCAGTGGGCAGAGCATTCCACTGCACCAAGGCCCTAATGGAGAACGCCACCGAACCTGTGGATCTCTTCTTGGCTCTTCGGGTAACTAGGAAAACAGCATTTTCACAGCAAAGGCTCCAGACCAGAACATAGGGGGAAATATATCTGAAAGAAGTCTATACCATCAGAGCGTTAAAATCACATCTTAAGCTAACATGGAGCCAATGCGGCTTATCTAAAATCGGGGAAACGTGATCAAACTTTCTTGTCTTGGCTAAAAGCCACGCTGCGGCATTTTGTACCAGCTGCAGGCTCTTGATTTTTTGATTTAGGGAGACCAGAGAGTAGTTCATCACAGTAATCAAGACGGGAGGTAACAAACAATCCCCAGTTGACCAGAGAAGGGTCCGAGAGGGTGAATGGCGACTCTTTTTCGTGTTTTTACATAAAACGAACAGCACCGGTGCAACTGCGACCCATTATCCCCAACTGACTATTGCTGCGAGCGGGGTCTGGCAGCGCATGTTAAAGAAGAGGTGAGGGAGTGACAACTCTATTCTTGCACATCTCATCCTCATTTACAGCGATAAACCAGCAATTACAGCATACAAAATAAAAATTCCGGCTTCTGGGTACTCTATGTTAAATCAAAGGTGGACAAAACCAAGCAAACTCACAGGTGAGTTTGTGCAATCTGTTCAGGTGTTTGTGATCGGACCCGACAAGCGCCTCAAGCTGTCCATCTTGTACCCGGCTACCACGGGGAGGAACTTTGACGAGCTGCTGCGCGTCATCGATTCCCTGCAGCTCACTGCAAAAAACAAAGTGGCCACGCCGGTCAACTGGAAGGTACCGTTCGCCAACTCGGGCTGATGCCAATGTTCCCTCTAAATTTCCACGGGTCTGAGCGTTCACACAAAGTCAGTGAGCAACGCTTGAAACAACAGTGAGCAACAGCATCCCCAAGTGTGGCAACTAAATCATTATCAAACATGTCCAAAACTTGACATTAGGTTACATTTTGCTGAGTTTCCGGCAATGCAAAACTATTTTTCACTTTTGAATAAATTGACTAATGTACGATTGCAAAGGTTGCTGGGCCTACAAACGTCATTTGTTTTTACAAGATTTCCATTAATTTTATTCCTGGTATCTTTTGTCACATAATGCTAACATTTTTGGGGGCTTATTTAGTCGGTTGCACGATACAAAACTGTATTTAACTACATTTTGTAGTGGAAGTACAATGTTGGCAACAAGATTAACTTGATATAATTGGAAATTATTTGAATGCAACACAAACTTTTTCCTCTTTTTCCCTGTTTTTTTTTATCCTTTTTTATAATTCCTTTTTAAACAAATCTCATAGTGTTTATTTTTTCCTAGCTGTTACTTTTTACTTGCTTTTTTTGTTCTCTATTACCTTTTTTCCCTTTATTTGCTTCTTTCTTTTCTTCTGGCTTTTTTTCTGAATTTTTCCTGCTCTTTTTTTCTCTCTCTCCTTTTGTTTCGTTTTTTTTCCTCAGCTTTTCACTACTTTTTCATTTTGGTATTTTTTTCTTTTTTGTTCTATCTCCCCCTCCCTTCCTTCAAGTCATTTTGTGCACAATTTTACACAATATTTGGTCGTGTAGGGAATAAAGAAGCAAAAACAACCTGAAGAGACGTTTGGGATCCGAAAGAGCCGGTTCTTTTTAGTGAGCAGAGCCGAAGAAGCCGGTTCTCGAAAAACTCTACTGACTTTACTCAACTTCGTTCTACTTCGACTTCAAAATACCGCATTTAGAACACAGCGTTCAGGGGAACCCGTGTCTTTTTACCTTCATGCACTGTAACTTTGACTTAATTCGCTTTTTAATTAGCAATTTCGCGCCCTCATTTTTGTGGTTAGAATTTCTTGTGCACAGAAAAGCTCTGGGTAGTGCGCAATTTCGCACACACGCAGCTTAGAGGGAACATTGGCTGATACGAAACAATTCTGGGCTGTGACTGATCAGACTTTCTTCCCCCAGCCCGGCGACAAAGTCATGGTGCTTCCAAACGTGCCTGAAAGTGACGCGGCCAAACTTTTCCCCAATGGCGTCACCACTCAAGACGTGCCCTCCGGGAAAAAATACCTGCGCTACACTCAACTTTGAAGACTCGAGAAGTTGTGCTCAGCTACAGGAAATGCAGAAAATCTCATAATGATCAAAATTTGCACTTCAGTACTAAATGAAAAATTTGCCAATAATAAACAACATCTGCTCTTCATTTCTAAATGAGCCTTTGTCACGTGTCATACGTTTTTTAGTGCTATGGCGTCTTCTTGGCACTGGGTGACGCTGTGCTACCTTATTTAACAAGTGCGAGCCTTGCAGTTACCTATTTTACCGAAAGATGTCGCCAGACGCTAGTCGAACTACTTGAGTTTGCTATGGGCTCATCCCGTTAAAGTTCATTATATGTTTGAATTTAACAATTTAAAATTGTGAACCATTTCAGATTCTAAATCAGGGGTCACCACGCTTTGTATCTGAGGCCTAATTATTTTTGTTTCTGATGAGCAAGACGGGCTACCCGCTTGATATGCATTTCCTATTTAACTTACCTTGTTATTACTAGGTTGTTTTATCACCAGGTTGTAAATATTAGGGTGAAAAATTCGTGTGAAAGGGGGCTCCGTCAACCACTAGAACATCTGCCTTGTGTAATGGAACTGAGTGATTTACATATAAAATCATCTAATTAAGAAAACAATTCTGGAAGAATTGATCAATTAAAAAAAAAATGTATATACGGTATATAGATATATATACAGTGGAACCTCTGCGATCGGCTGGCAACCAGTTCAGGGTGTCCCCTGCCCACTGCCCGATGATTGCTGGGATGGGCTCCAGCACCCCGTACCCTACTGAGGATAAGCGGTGCAGCTAATGAGATGAGATGAGACAGTGGAACCTCGGGTCTCGACCATAATCTGTTCCAGAACCCTGTTCGAAAACTGATTTGTTCGATCACCGAAATCATTTTTCCCGTTAAAAATAATGTAAATCGTTTTAATCTGTTCCAACACCCTGAATGTTTACCATAAATGTTTAACATAAACTTAAAGCTAACCCAGGCTAATCGTACGTTCGCGTTATCGTAATCTTCCGTACAAAACATTACGCTAACATTCTCCCTTTTCTTTCTGTCTGTCCCATTCTATGTGTTTTTCTATCTGTCGTCTCTCCTTCACTCTCTCTTTTTCTCTCTCTTCCTTTCACTTTCTGTCTCTTTCACTTTCTCTCTCATTTCTCTATGTTTCTCTTTTGTTTGGTCTTTCTCTCTCTTTTGCAATATCTCTTTTTCTTTTCTCCCCCTATCTCTTGTACACTCTCTGTTCCCTCGTTTTCCCACTTTCTCTGTTTAATCTTTCTCTTTTCTCTCACTCTTTTTTGTTCTTTCTTTCTTATTTTCAGTCTGTCTTTCTTTCTCTCTGTCTTTCTCTCTTCGCCTTTCTCGCTTTTGTTCTCTTTCACATTTTATCTCTTTAATCTACTAGTCCAGCCCCCGTGATAGTTTTTCTCGACCATGTGGCCCCCAAGCTAAAATGAGTTTGATTTGACACCCCTGCTTTCAAGCATGTCAGATGCTAGCTCAAGTGCCCCCTTTCTTTTTCCCAACCCCTCTACAGTATGTTAATCAGTACTCCTCCAGCATTGTAACCCAACACCAAGCCTGGTACCAGTTGTACTCAAAAACACGTGTACACAATTGTGTAGTATAGCCGATCAAAGACGTAAATAGAGTCGAGAAAGGTCTAGGCCTCCCACCGTGCAGCCCGTATCTCAGAGAATATATCCCCTCCTCCAAAAACTGGCCAGGCTCCATTTCTCCTGCGGATTGATAAGCAAAACAAGCGCTCACTCATAGTCCATCAAAATCGGAGCCCGAGAAGATTTACAGACGGGACTGGACGAGTCAGGGTCTGCTTATTGCGAATTTAGATCACTTTTGAGTTGTTTTGAAGACTGTAAATAAAGTAGAAAGGCTAGGTATAGCTTGAGTGGTGGTCAGTATATCAATCCCAATTGGTGCTGATGGTAACCAGTTTCATGAGGACGGTTTGCAGGGTTTACCTTAAATATATGCAAAGCATTGAATGTCCCATGGGATCTTGACTGGGTTGCTTAAAACCACCTTTGGTTCTTGTCAGGGTTGGGTAGGGTTACTTTAACTTGATTACTTTCAATTACTTTTGGATTAGTCCAATACCAAATATGCTAATAAAAGACAAAAAAACAAAATATGAATAAAATGATGACTCACAACACGTGGTAAGCTTTCTCTCCTGGCTTTGATCTCTTTGATCTCCGTCAAAACTAACATAAAATGCGACAGAAACAAAATGAAAAAAAATCCAAACAGCTTGCCAACATCATTTTTGCCGTTCCATGTATTCTGTTACTCCCCAAGCATGCACAAAAATTAATAATTTTATTCATATTTAGTTTCTTTTGTCTTTTATTAGCATATTTGGTATTGGAGTAATCCAAAAGTAATTGAAAGTAATCCAGTTAAAGTAACCCTACCCAACCCTGGTTCTTGTATTCTGGTACACTTTTTTCTTGAATTATATCTAAAATTACTAACATAACTGTTTTTAAAAGTGATGCGTGATAAAATTCTGCTTCTGGAGACCAATACTGATAACAGTTTTATTAACCGCCTGCAATGTTTAGAAAAAAAAACTACAAGCCATCACTTTTTTGTGTGTCTTTATTTTTGTTTACAATAACATCATACAGCTTCAGTTAACAAGACTCCAAGAGCAATGTTGGAAGGACTAGAGCTTGACTTGATCAATCGATTGGTACTTACTTTGTTTATCAGTACTAACTATAATGTCAAGATATTGTTATGAGCACCATAAAAATGACTTGGATTTTGCAGAGAGTTCATATGATTATAGGTGTGTTCATTATGATTACTGTACATGGAAATTTCTGCATTTGTATTTATTTATAAATGCATTTTGTATTGCCGAAGAATCAGATCGAGACTCATTTTTTTACTGTCCCCGCCCTCTCCCTATTTTTTTCTAATCAAATGTGTTCCGTGACTATAAAAGTTTGCCCACCCTTGGAATAACCTGTACACATCCTGTTTTATAGGACTGATTATGGCCAAGAGCTCCGATGCTTCGCGTACATTATGAAGAGATAAAGAGAATACACGACCAAGTTGTATGACTATTCCGATAGATTAGAACAGGGGTAGGGAACCTATGGCTCGGGAGCCATACATGGCCCTTTTCATGGCTCCGAAATAAAATGTAACTATTGCACATCTCTCTGTGGTGTTCCAAAGTCAAGTGATTTCATCCCGATCTTGGTCCATATAAAGAAGTGCGATAAGAAACCATTTAAACTGATAAATAAAAACGCTGGCAAACGACTTTGATTGGGTGAGCAGTACAGGTGGGCGGATCCCTGCACACAGCGCAAGGCACTTCCTTCTCTCTCTCTCGCTTAGTGCAGTCTACATCAAAAGTGAATATGACAATATGCTTATCGTTTGCAGTAATTTGTGACATTTTTACAAAAAGAACTTTGCATGCACATTGTTTTGAAACCGTTATTAAGGACAAATTTCATGGAAAAAAAATTGCCTCAACACTCTTAACTGAAGGTGGAAGACAAATTGTAAATGGCATATTTACATTGATTTGGGACACAGGATTTGGCATTATCATCATTTCATACATTTGATTAAATCATCAAATAACACACAGTGAAATAAAATGTGCTGAAGAATTAGCTTTTGTCTAGAGAGCGTGTTTGGCAGTTCTTTCAATTTTGTCTGAAAATATATAATGTGGCTCTCTCAATTTCTTTTTAAAACCTTTCTTGCTTTTATGGCTCTTTGGGTCAAAAAGGTTCCTGACACCTGGATTAAAACATCAAATTATATAAAGGAACATACAACATTGCATAGAGTCTTTATAACAAGTCGTTTTTTTACTCCTGAAAGAGTCTGTGATGCTCATCCACATCATTTTCCCACTCTGCCCTGTGAGTTTTTATGAGGTGTGTCCAATAAAAATACAGAAACCTATTCCTTTATCGTAAGGTTATTAGTTTAGGCAGAGGATTTGGTCTGCTGTTGTCTTGTAGTTTAAGTCAGATCATATTTTATGAGCAATTTATATTCCAAATGGTTTACTCACACGCATGTGTTTCCTTTAAACTCTATATACAGTATGAAAAATTGTAGAAATATTGTATACCTTTCCCTCATTCTGTCAATGTTTCATATTGTTTTTTTACTATCAAACGAGCCTCTTAGGCTTTTCAATTGGGATAGACGATTTTTTTTTACGAGCATCAATAGAAAACAAACGGACAATGCAAAAGGTTCGTGAGCCAACAGAGTTCATGAGAACTGTAAAGATTTCTCTCTCCGTTCCAAAGTTTTTAATGTATTTCCTGTGCGAGAGGCATATGCTACTCAAAGAAGATAAAGTCGTGATAGCAAAGCTCGGGATATACAATCCGTTATGAGGGTGGTTTGTTTCCAGCCAAAGCCGCCAAACGAGAGTTTTTCAAAACTTAGTGTTGATCCCGATACTGTACATAAAATCGTGCCATAGTACACATATTGTTCCAGCTCTATTTTTTTAATGCTCCCCACAGAGCAGTAACAGCAGTGGATGCCATAAAACAAAGCGCTCTATTTGAGTTTGCTTGTAAAAAATGCAGGAAGGCTGATACAGTGCGTGGCTTTAAAGTGCAAACGGGATCCAGGAGGGTTTTTTTTGCCATTCAAAAGGCGGGAAAAAAATTGGCCCTAAGCTCCCCAAGTGCTGAGTTTGGGTCGGTGCCAATGCCGGGACAAAGAACGACTGTGCTGCTGCAGCTACACAATGAACTGCGATATCGCCTGGAATTAGCTGGGATTGCACTTTGGGAAAGACTTGCATTTGCAGGGAGGGTTTTGAAAATAAATTATTCATCTCCCCCCCTGCACTATGTGACTATATTCTAAATGTATGTTTTTCCCTTTATTAAAAACATGTTGCTTTTTGTTTCACTATATTCTTACACTTTCTTAAAAATAAGGACCTTTAAAAGAAAAATCCATGAAACTATTTGTATATTATACATAAAAAACACCTCATCTCATCTCATCTCATTAGCTGCACCGCTTATCCTCAGTAGGGTCGCGGGGGTGCTGGAGCCCATCCCAGCAATCATCGGGCAGTGGGCAGGGGACACCCTGAACTGGTTGCCAGCCAATCGCAGGGCACACAGGGACAGACAACTCGCTCGCTCATTCACACCTAGGGACAATTTGGACCGGCCAATTCACCTGAAATGCATGGTTTTTTTGGAATGTGGGAGGAAAACGGAATGCCCGGAGGAAACCCACGCAAGCACGGGGAGAACACACAAACTCCGCACAGGAAGTCCGGTAGCTGGATTTGAACCCACACAGGAGGTTCCCAAGACCTTAGAACTGTGCGGCACACGTGCTAACCACTGCGCCGCCGTGCAAAAAACACATTTTTTATTTTCAGTTTGAAATTGAATAAATTACTTAAATTGCAAAATATTTAAAACATTTTTCTTTCATTTATGGAGTAGGGTCATTACTGAAATATTTTGATGTGTAAGGTTTTTTTTTTTTAAAAGGTGTACAATCCATTCAATTTTTTTTGAACAAACTATTTTTGGGTGGGACTAAGCAGCAGTCTTTCATTTGTTCTTCATTTTTTAAATTTTACGTGTTAAAAAGTGCAACTACAGATCCACTGCAGTAGGTAGCAATAGTGAATTGATGTGAAACATTATGAGCAGATTTACAGTATAAATCTTTTATTTCCTTCAAATGAAAATTGCTCATTATTTAGCATTTCCTTATCGTAAAAATAAACAATGTTGATTTGAATTATAAGCAAAAATACCTCGTGAAAAGCTGGGCAAAAAAATGAGAAGGTAACAATGTGTGGTATGGTCAATTTGAGTCTCAGTAGTTTGTATGCTTCCTTGTGCTTTGTAGCACTCATTTCTTGGTTGCACTACAAGATCCAGAGACATCTAGCGATCAAGTATTACACAGTGTCCTTTTAATTAGAAAAATGATGTGCTTAACTAAGCAAATGTGCAATTGCGGATCCATTACAGTAGGTGGCAGTAGTGAATTGATGTCACTTTAATCAGCATGTTTAGTGTACTTGTTTTTTCCCCTTTAAAGTAAGTAACAATACGAAATAAAATAAACAAGAATTGAAAAACACTAAACTATAGCTAATCAGTGAGTTTCAGACTCCACTCCCTAGCTGATCTACAACTTTGGGTTTAATTTTCAGGCAATAAGAAGGACCGGGAAAAAAAAAACATCTGGGAATTCCCCAGCGGAGCTCCACTTCTAAACTTGGGTCAAGGCGACCCAACATAACCTTTTATCTCACTTCCAGCAACAATCATAGTCCTGCGGTCTAGAAACACGTGTTTACTTCAGGGACACGCGGTGCGGCATTTGGCATCGAGGACGATGGGTGAATAGATCAGACTACAGGCGGACAGTTAGCGTCAGATTGTTCTCATTGCTGACCAAAACGATCCTAATACTGGAGTGCGAATAAGGCCACTCGAAAAGCAAAAAATACCATTGTGGCTTTTGTTTCCTTCTTTTCTATTGTGTCAATTTCAAAGGGTCAACTTGAAGATTATTACCAATTTTTCACAGAAATGTTTTATTGTTTGACTTCTAGGTCATTGCTTGTATTGAAAAGTTTTATTTTTTTTACACTTTGAAATTTGACTACCCGCTACAATCTGCTGTTATGCAGGGAGGCAAAAAACTACTCTGGCATGCTAAAAAATATGTTTAGGTAAAGAAAACTCTGGTACAAAGTAACAAACCAATAAAATGTCCAAATAAGAAACACTTGCCCAAGGTTTTGGCGCGCTCTAGGGTGGAAATAGAGTGAAGAATCCTGACACTCTTTGTATTTATTTTGGAGCATCTTTTTCCTCCCTGAAGAATCAAGTTGTTTGATTCTTAGTGGTGTCTCATATATAACCATTGTAACTATTTGGAACCCGTTTATCTAGAAATTTTCAATTGTTTTTCCACTCGCATTCAAGAGAAAGAGTGAATTGTATATATATATGTGTATATATATATATATATATATATATATATATATATATATATATATATATATATATATATATATATATATATCAAATTCTTATGTCCTGCACGGTTGTCATGGCGCCCAGCTGGCCCCGCCCCTTGGCACCGGCTGACCTGCATTTCCTGATTACTCCTATGGGTACTTAAATGTGCCTTTTGGAACTGCCCTTTGCCAGATCATTGTTTACCCTTGTTTACTAAATTTTGTGCTGGCTTGGGGAGTAAAAGAATACATGGAACGGCAAAAATGATGTTGGCAAGCTGTTTGGATTTATTTTCATTTTGTTTCTGTCGCATTTTATGTTAGTTTTGCCGGAGATCAAAGAGATCAAAGCCAGGAGAGAAAGCTTACCACGTGTTGTGAGTCATCATTTTATTCATATTTGGTTTATTTTGTCTTTTATTAGCATATTTGGTATTAGAGTAATCCAAAAGTAATTGAAAGTAATCCAGTTAAAGTAACCCTACCCAACCCTAATATATCTTTCCAGAAAATTGTTCTTATTTAACTTTGAGTCAAATGCACCATTCAAAACAAACCTTAAAAAGGAACGTTTTTTTTTTGGGTAAATTCATTCAAATATAGAAGTCAATCCAAATATTAGACATTTTAAAGATAACTTTGGTTAAAAAGTACTAAAGTCATATTGTACTTTTGCTTTCCTGCTTGTTGTCGTTTTACGGCAACATCTTTAATTGATAGGCCGTGCTCTCCCCGCTGGACGAACATAAACAAGTTCTAAATGAAAACATGTGTTAGTCACTCGGCTCTCCCGAATACGCGAGCCAGGAAAGCCAGACTGGTTTCATTACCAGCTCATTATGGTTAAGGCAGGGGTGGGTGGTAGCATCCCAAACCTTAAACGGTTGCCATGGTGACACTGCCTCACACGGCCTCCCTTCTCAACTTTCTCCCAGTTTTCTTCGTTTTGTACATTGCTGTGCCTGCTCTTGACAAAAAGCTTGTAAAAAGGTAGCTAGGCCCAGTATTCTTTAAAGAATCTTATTATTTGATAGATTTTTTTTCTTTTTCACAGATTTCCTTAGTGTACCTCACAGATGCCATGACCACGCCCTTTCTTTGACAAATGCACGCCTGTTTTCTCTCCGGCGATAGAATTACACAGGCAATTCATCTTTGTTTTCCCTTTTGCCCTGGAACACTGCTTGCCCTTTGCTTTTAGGAAAATAAACACATGGAAAAGAACACAGGAGATGAAAAACAGCCCATTTGAGAAGGCAGGATTATTGATTGTAACTCTGGTACTTTTTTCAGCTTTTTTATGCAGTTTGTCTACTTACCTTGTGCTCCGTGCTATGAAGGTTTACAAATTAAGCAGAGCTGCACCGATTTGAGACAAGTCATGTTTATTTGTATTGTCCTTAATGACAAGAAGTTTCAAAGGGTACAGTCTAAAGATTACTATAATGACATCCCCTGATCTAAAACCTACACGAGGGCAAGGTAAATCTCAGAAACCTTAGCATGAGGAGAATAAACACACAGTATACAGATATCTTCTACATGAAATATATTTGATAACAGAATGTACAGTTGACAGCTTCATGAGGTCAACATCATTAATACGCTATTGAATATAAGTGTGTTTCAAGCTGATGTTTGAACACCTCCGCCGAGGTTGCAGATCGAAGGGAAAGTGTGTATTATGTAACGCCTCCTATTGTTAAAAATAGTCATTATTTTGAAATATTTTTGAGAATAAAACTTTTAAAAACATATACAAGGAGTGTGCATCTTTGCAATGATCATCACCGAACAGTAGAACTGTGATTGAAACAAACTTCATTAATTAACATTGTCGAGGAACTACGCTGCCAAAAATCAATTTCCTCTAACCTTTTTCAACCAACGACTTTGGCAACACATCCAAAGACAAACATTGCATTCATTTACAGGAAGTAACTATCCAGCTGCAAAATAAGGTTTTAAACCCCCGGGCTGTTCAATTCTATTTAAAAGATGAATGATTCGCATGCGTGTCATGTTTCATGATAGAGGATTAATTTATTTGTGTGTCCGTTTGAAATCTTGCCTATTATCGAGGATTATAATTACTATAACAATTATAATCACCAATTTCAGAACTTTATTTTAAAAAGAATAAACAATAAACTCACCAATCACAGGAACCGCCTCGGTCTCTGTGATATCATTCAGCCTTTAAAAGAGAGGTGCGAACACCTTACTGCCTTTTCCTTCACGGGGGTGGGGGTGTGTGGTTGAGGCAAGTGGCCGATTGGCCTTTCCCCCCCTGGTATCATGCAGACAAAGAGGGCCGGGATTCAGAGCAGGTCTTCAGAGCAGGAAGCCCTCCTTCAGGAAGCAATCACGAGGCCTGGTGGGCCCATGGTATGGCCCCTTCCTGTTGAGCCGCTGTGAAATCCACAAGATCAGTCTCCAAAAAATGAAGAGAAAGATCTGTCTTTTCTCCAGGGACAATGCAGCTTTTCCTGCAGAGGGATTGTGTGCCATGCCGTCATAGACCCCCACCCTCCCCCACCTATTTTTCCCTCAAGTACGCAAGAATATTCCATATTGACACGCAGTGAAAATTATATATGTTCATTTAAGTGTGTTGATTGTCTTAAAACTGGGTTTATTGATCAGTACATTTTACAGTCAATTTAAGTCACGTTTATTTGTATAGCTCTTAATCACAAGGAGTCCCCCAAGGACTGGCTGGACCAGATTATTGCAAACTATGGAATATTATTTCACCATCCCCTGATCCGAAACACACATCAGGGCAAGGAAAAGCTCAAAAACCTTGTTGTGTAAGTTGTACGCCCGACGTAAAAAATGCACGCCCCGGGCGTCCGGGCAGATGTTATTTCAGACACTGTTTGGAGAAATAATTTTCAGTTGCACTACACAATACAGCAACATCGAGTGGTCAAATTGTCATGAAACGGAACGGGACTGTCTTGAAACGGGTCGGGAAGCAGGAAGTTGGAACTCATTTGCGTAGATGATCTGTCCAACACACAAACGGACCAAAAACAAAACAAAGCAGGCTCCAATGCAGGCAAAACTACAGACTAGGTATTTAACGGGATTAAACAGAATTTGCAGGAATCTCTCAGAATGTTACACCGAAGTGCAACAAAGTCCAACAAGCACAACAAGAATAAACAGGTATCAAACAGGCATGAACAGGTTTTCAACAAGGGTAAACAACGATCTGGCAAGAAACAAAATGAAAATAAATCCAAACAGCTTGCCAACATCATTTTTGCCGTTCCATGTATTCTTTTACTCCCCAAGCCTGCACAAAATTTAGTAAACAAGGGTAAACAATGATCTGGCAAAGGGCAGTTCCAAAAGGCACGTTTAAGTACCCATAGGAGTAATCAGGAAATGCAGGTCAGCCGGTGTCAAGGGGCTGGCCCAGCTGGGCGCCATGACAACCGTGCAGGACATGACACAAATATTTCACAGTGACACTTTTAGCAAAGATTAGAGTAAGACAACAGTGTTGAGTTTATCATTCAAACTAGTAATTGGCAAAAAGCACAAAAGAATACTTGTTGGGCTGGAACCAAAACAAGAGCAATTCTTATGAAGTCTTATTTGTGTGCACGCCATGTGCAATTAATACGATGTGTGCGACACACCCCTACCACTCACACTACTCCTACTAAACGACTTTAAGCCATTAATAACCTCCTCAAAACACACACACACACACACACTTACACTTGCATGGAGTCCAGTGGCACTTTATTAGCAGAGGAGCCATTTGCCTGTCATGGTGATAAAGCGCCTGGCACTGTTGCGACGGGCTACTTTTTAAAGGCCCAGAAACCCTTAGCCATTAGTCAGGTGAGGTGATCAATGTGTCTCTAATAGAGAGGAAGAGGAGGAAGAGGAAAATGGCCGCATAGATAGAAAGACATGAGGAGAAGTAAAGAGACGGATTGCGCTTTTATACTTTCGCATTCATCAAACTCTTTGCGGCCGCTAACAGGTTTGCCTGCACAGTGCATTTATGAGGCCATGTCAAAACTGAAAGACCCAGAGAGACAAAAGAAGGGAATTTGTGTATAGCTTGATATTGTGGTCCAAATGTATGAGAGGGCGATGTGTGAGAGCCGGTGCATCTTCTTGATTCAAACTAATTATAAGTTACTATGTGTGTAATGTGTGTGTGTGCCTAAGAGAGTGAGATAGTCAAAGGGCGGGAGAAAGAAAGACACCAAGAGGGACAGTAAGAGAAATAATATGTGTGTTAGGTATATTGTGTACCATGGTGTTAGGAATTATAATATTAAAATGTACCGGTTATCAAATCGTTCGAATTAGTTATCTGACTCCATTAACAAATTACCACCTAACAATGGGCGCTCGTTTCTTAATGTGAAAAGACGGACAAGAGACCAGCATTTCCACACGGGGGCAGATTTAATTTCTTAAATAATTTAACTAAGTGAACTCCATCGAATTAGCCAAATTAGTGTCGCTTGAGTCTCCGTCAAGCGACACTAATTCCTCTCTCGATTTTCCCTCTCGATCTTCTTAAGTTCTTCTCTCGACCCACGTCCCTCCGCCAGCTGGTGTGCCGGCTCCTCCCATGGGCAGGCCAGAAAATCCCCATGTGGACTACAACTCCTCGCCTCGATGTCTGGACCCCGAGCGTTCCTGCGTCACAAAGGCCCCTCTTGCGTCGGGAAGCGCTGATTATCATATCAGTCCTTTGTCCCAGTTCCTGTTGTTTTCTGTAAACATCTTCTTCCACTAGGTTGCAATGACCTGCCCCACAGACCAGCCAGTGAATATCTTTTGCATTAAATGTAAGTTGGATTTGATCGTACAAAATCCCTTATAGTCAGTAGGTATGAGAGGAATATGTATGAGAGTCGGTGTGTCTGCATGATTCAATTGAAGTATAAGTATAAGTGTGTGAGTTTGTGTGTTTTGATTGTAACGGAGGAATTTCACCTTGGTAAATCGACTTTTCACTCTCCTGGTTTCCTGACTTCTTGTGTCAGCTAGGAATCAAAAATACACAAGAATGGAGAAAGTCGTATGAAGTTTTATACTAAAATGCACAAATACACACTCACCCACTCCCAAATAACAAATCAATGAAGCTATGATGAACTGTTTTGGATCAGAAAAAGTTAATGAGGGAGTTTAATCTTAAATGGTTTGTGAGAGCGTTCACCCGCACACGTATACAGTGGAACCTCGGTTTTCGAACGCCTCTCAGTTCGTACAAATCGGTGTTCGACCAAAAATTTCGAGAAATTCTTGCTTCGCTGTTCGGTCAAAAAATCGGAGTTCGAACGCCGGTACGCTACGATGCGATGCTGAGCGGCGTACGGGTGTTTTAGCCCCTAATTATGCCTCCGAAAAAGGTCGGTGCAAGCAGGACAGGTGAAAAAAGACAAGTTGTTCGTCCAACTATTGCCTTTAAGAAAGACATAATAGCTAAATATGAAAGAGGTGTGCGAATTTTCGATCTTGCTAGTGAATACAACATGGCTAAATCTACCATCAGTACGATAGTAAAGAATAAGGAGGCTGTGAAATCGAGTGATGCGGCTAAGGAAGTTAGCGCTATAAGAAAGCAACTGCCGCAAGTTTTGGAAGAGGTTGAAAAACTTTTGAGGATTTTTCTCTCCCCACCGTCCACCACAAAGGTAAGAAAACCTATTCATAATCCTTTTTTTATTTCTACACGTTCATGTTAGCGTAATCTTTCGTACGGAAGATTACGCTAACGCGAACGTACGATTAGCCTGGGTTAGCTTCATGTTTACGTTCATGGTAAACATTCAGGGTGTTGGAACGGATTAAAGCGATTTTACATTACTTTTAATGGGAAAAGCGATTTTGGTGATTGAACAAATCGGTTTTCGAACAGGGTTCTGGAACGGATTATGGTCGAGAACCGAGGTTCCACTGTATAAAAGAGGGTTAGGTTCGTGTGTGTCATGTTTCTGTGTTAGAAGAAGAACGCTGTTGGAGGGGCGGTCTGGGGGATTCGGTTTAGATCATCATAAAGTTCGTCCCAATCCCGAGGTCAACACTCGAGTGTGTACTTGTGCGCGTCCCCTCGTCCATCTTGTCATCACCGAACCAAGGTGCAGAGAAAGCCTGCAGGGCCGTGAGTGCCTCCAGAGTGGGGGAAGTGTAGGAAGCCCCCCTCCCCAACACCACAAATTCTCCCCGCCCAGGCCGCCCCTGGCACCGCTGCACTGTTTTGTCTGTGCCTGGGAAAATGGAAGCCGAGGAGGTAACAAACTTTTGATAAGCAGGCGCTGGTGGTAAAGTTGTGTGTTGGCGTGCCTGTTTGTCAGTGTGTGCACGTGTACGTGGGAGAAATTGCGAGTGCCAAGCTACAAAAAAGGGAGGAGGGTGCGTCTGGAAAGCATCAAGCCGTAGCTCTGCATATATGTATGCAAGCGTGTGTGTGTCAGGTTGTGCATTTGTGTGCGTCTCTCTGGCTTGTTAACCAAAAGGTCATGGGTAGCGTCAGGTGATGAAGTCAATACCTGGCAAGAAAGCATGCATACACTCAAGATGAGAATTGCGGTTTCTTCTACACTGAACAAATATGCACGAGGAATTTATATATACAGGATAATATGTTATATAGGACGTGTGCGTGCAAATATGTGGGTGATGGATTGCAAACATGTTTGTCGAACATGTTGTCACACCATTTATAAATAATGAACGGGGCATTTGGGGGAAGTGCGTATTGCGAAATGTGAAATGTTTTCATGAAAGAAATATTAAAAAGCCGTCGAGAAAAGAGGGGGGACGCAATGATGCTATGAAGAATGTTCATGAATCAGACATTGAGCTCCTTGGAAAAAGAAAAATTCAAATGCGTTGAGAACGAATATGAGGTGTTTTCATTAACAACTTCAAAGCCAATAAAATTATCACATATTTTTATGAATAATTTTTTGAGGAAAGATATTGTCCGTTTGAAGTGTTTAATCCTTACAAAAAAATATAAATGTTTTTTTTTCCGCAGAAATACAATATAGTTTTAAACTTATTATTTGAAGAAATACAAGGAAAATCGGGATAGATAAACATTTTAATGTTATCAGTGGCTCAGGAGGTAGAGCGTTCGTCTTGGGATCAAGAGATCGCAGTTCGAATCCCGGCTCTTCCGTGTTACATGTCGAAGTGTCCTTGGGTAAGACACTGAACCCCTAATACCCCCAATAAGCAGGTTAGCAGCCTTACATGGCTGCACGGCCGCTATTGGGAAATGTGAAGCACATTGTAGAGCGCTTTGGGAAGTCTTCATTGACTTGAAAAGCGCTATATAAATGCTGATCATTTCAAAAATGCAGATCATTTTAAAACAAGATCCTTGAATTATTCTAAAGACTTTTTAAAAATCAAGGAAAATGGACAATTATTTCAACCCACAACGTCACCTTTTCCCATCTGCAAAAAGCCTTTTCTCAAAATGTTTTAAATAGATGGATGTGTATAGATATTTTTTTCTTGCAAAAATGTTTTTGCCCATAAAAATACCACGTTTTCTCAATTAATTTCATTAAAAGGTTTGAAGTATTTAATCTTCATGGCAATAAATAAATACACTTTCCAGGATGAGAATCTTGTTAAATATTTTGAGAGAATTATTTGTATTGATGAACCAAAATATATTATATATATATATACAATTCATTTTTAAGAAAAATAACTACTAACCTTCCAAGACAAAATTATTTTACAGAAAGGCTTAAGAGGAAAAAAAAATAGCATTTTTAACATAAAGCCATCAAATTATACTAAATAAATAAAAATAACAAAAAAAAAAAAAAATGTCATAGTCTTTCAACCCAAAAAGAAACTTTTCCTCTTATCCCTCAAATATGTTAATATTGTTTCAGGAAAATTAGTAAAAAACATTTTCAAGAAATAAAAGAAAAACATTCACTGAAAAGAAATGAACAAAAGTTACTTTTAAATGTCAGATCTTAGAAGAAGTAGAATCTGCTTCAAATAAACGTCCAATTGTTCCAATAAAATCAGTTAAACCTTCCAAGAGAGAAATCTTTTATCGGGGGGAATAAAAGTCGAACTTTATCGGAAAAATAATGGCAATCAACACATTTTCTACAAAAAAAATGTATAATCAAAATTCCCCAAATTAAAGTGAAAAACAAAACAAAAAATACCTAAAAAAAATATATATATTTTTTTGCTTCACATTTAGAAGTTATTAGATTAGAGCAGGGGTGTCAAGCTCATTTTAACTCGGGGGCCACACGATAGAACAAACATTCTGTCGGGGGCCAGACTAGTAGATTAAAGGGATAAAGAAATAAGAGAAGGAGGGAGGGAAAAGGACAGAGGGCGGGACAAAGAAAGAAAAAGAGAGGGAGGGAGAGAGCGTGAGAAACAAAAGCTAAAAAAGTCATGAGAGAGGGGGGAAAAGAAAAGGAGAGAAAGAAAGAAATCCAAAGAGAAATAGAAAGACAGAAGGAGAGAATAGAGAAAAGAAAGTGCAAAAGGTATGAAGAGAGAAACAGAAAAGAGAGAAAAGGAAAAAAGGAAGTTAGAGCAAAAGAGGTTAAAAGACACAGAGAGAGAGAGAGACAAAGAGCAACAACTGAAGAGAAAAAGAGAGACACAGAGAGTGAAAGAGACAGAGACAGAGTGGGAGAAAAGGGATGGAAAAGAGAGAGAGAGAGAGAGAGAGAGAACGAGAGAGAGAGAAATAAATACAAGTACAGTGTCTTTGTTCGAAGCACCTGGCTCTGGCAACATCAAGTTGACATATTTCAACCTGCAGCTTGTTTTTCTCTTGCGCTTCTCTGAGTGTTGTTTCGCGGGCCGGATTCAATCCCTTAGCGGGCCTGATCTGGCCCGCGGGCTGCCTGTTTGACATCTGTGGATTAGAGGGTACTTCAGGGTGGACTGCATTGATGGCTTTGATGGCCTGGCTAGAGTGCCTTATCGTCTTATCATTAGTCTTGAGTGTCTGCCCGACAGGAAGTGACAGCAAATTACACGCTGTCCTCCCAACAAACAAAAGCTTTTTTTGTCAGCTCAAAAAACAAGTTGAAGCCTAATTGACTGACTTTGCACATTCATGAACAGACACACACACATGAAAAGAAAGAAAAGAAAGCCCACTCTCAAAAAAAGTTGAATATTTTAGGTAAGAATGCTCACTAGCCCTTTTTTTCAGAAAAATTAAATACTTTCAATATCAAACCAATACCACTTGAAACACATTTCAATCCCACATTAATATCTTTTTTTTTAAATTGCATTAAATTGATGACAACATAATATTTCGGTACAGTAGACTCCCTCCGGGTTTACAGCGTTCCTAACAAGCGTTGGGCGCATTACTTTAAAAAAGTAATCAGGGTTGGGTAGGGTTACTTTAACTGGATTACTTTCAATTACTTTTGGATTAATCCAATACCAAATATGCTAATAAAAGACAAAAGAAACTAAATATGATTAAAATGACTAAATTTTGTGCAGGCTTGGGGAGTAACGGAATACATTGAACGGCAAAAATGATGTTGGCAAGCTGTTTGGTTTTATTTCATTTTTTTCTGTCGCATTTTATGTTAGTTTTGCCAGAGATCAAAGAGATCAAAGCCAAGAGAGAAAGCTTACCACGTGTTGTGAGTCATCATTTTATTCATATTTAGTTTCTTTTGTCTTTTATTAGCATATTTGGTATTGGAGTAATCCAAAAGTAATTTAAAGTAATCCAGTTAAAGTAAACCTACCCAACCCTGAAAGTAATGTTATAGTAACTCACCACTTCTTAGAAAAAGTAATTGGCTTAGTAACAATGTTGTTTTAGACATTTAGGCGAGGGGGGACATTTTTGCCAAACACGCTCTCTAGACAAAAGCTAATTCTTCAGCACATTTTATTTCACTGTGTGTCATTTGATGATTTAATCAAATGTATGAAATGATAATAATGCCAAATCCTGTGTCCCTAATCAATGTAAATATGCCATTTACAATTTGTCTTCCACCTTCATTTAAGAGTATTGAGGCAATTTTTTTCCATGAAATGTGCCCTTGATAACAGTTTCAAAACAATGTGCATGCAAAGTTCTTTTGTAAAAATGTCACAAATGACTGCAAACGATAAGCATATCGTCATATTCTCTTTCGGTGTAGACTGCACTGAGCGAGAGAGAGAAGGAAGTGCCTTGCGCTGTGTGCAGGGATCCGCCCACCTGTACTGCTCAGCCAATCCAAGTCGTTTGCCAGCGTTTTTATTTATCAGTTTAAATGGTTTCTTATCAAACTTCTGCATTAGGTTGCTTCGGCTTTATATGGACCAAAATCGGGATGAAATCACTTGACTTTGGAAGGCCACAGAGAGATGTGCAATAGTTACATTTTATTTCGGAGCCATACGTACTCATGAAAAGAGCCATATATGGCTCCCGAGCCATAGGTTCCCTACCCCTGGGCAATACAAATGAAAATGACTTGACTTGACTTTTTTACCCATCTAATCATTTAACTCTCTGAGCGTGTCACCTGCCCACACTGGCTTAGTTTCAATCTGGCTCAGCCGGATCCGTCTTTTATTCGTTCCTCGCCTTTCCCAGCCTCGCACCTGACGGCTGTCATGTCAAGCCTGACCTTCACTAATGGACTGCAGGCTCACTACTTGGCAAATGTCAAACACAGCCAATGACGTTGGAGGAAAGAGAAGGAAAGAAAGAGATGAGAGAGACGGATCCACAATGAAGGAGTCGCCGAGCCGAAACTTGAACTGAGGCCAAAAGTTTTTGTAAGAGTAGCTGCGCCGCCCGCAGCTGTCCTGCTAATCTTTCCCACCGCAACAATCTCCCTGCACATCTGTCTTCGCTCCAACAGCCTCCCCAACCCTGTCCCCAAATTCCCTTCACTAAAAAAAAGACAAAATCTGGCCCTCCCCCCTGAAAAATGGTAAATGGTCTGCATTTATATAGCGCTTTTCAAGTCAATGAAGACCTCCCAAAGCGCTTTACAATGTGCTTCACACGTTTCCCTTTTACACACTAACTGATCGATAGCAGCGCCAGCCATGCAAGGTAACTTACTTTAGGGATTCAGTGTCTTGCCCAAAGACACTTCGGTATATAATACAGAGGAGCTGTACGTTCGTAACTATATATATATATATACATATATATCTATATATATATATCTATATATATCTATCTATATATATATATATATATATATATATATATATATATATATATATATATATATATATATATATATATATATATATATATATATATATATTGTTAGGAATTGAATATTAAAATGTACCGTTTGCCAAATTGTTCAAATTAGTTATCTGACTCCATTAACCAAACACAACCTACATTCACCTAACAATGCGCGCTCGTTTCTTGATGGAAAAGATGGACCAGAGACCGGCATTTTTGCACGGGGCCAGATTTAATTTCTTAAAAAATTTAACTAAGTGAACTCCATTGAATATGGCCGAATTAGTGTCGCTCGAGTCTCTGTCAAGCCTCCTCTCTCTCGTTTTCTCCGCCTTCCCTTCTCTCAGCCCACGTTTTTCCGCAAGCTGTTGTGCCGGCTCCTCCCATGGGTGTGCCAGGAAAGCCCCCACGTGGGCTCCTCCATCTCGGAGAAGAGCGTCCCGATATCTGAAAAACTCAAAAACAAAACCGAGCGTTTCTACGGCATCAGGGGCCTTGCTCTCAAAACATCGCCCGCCGTCCCCCGCCAGAGCCCTGTTATCAACAGAACTAGACAAAATATTCTGCATTCGGATCAGCGTGACCTGTCATTGAACTTGAGCCTACTCTGTGAAATTCTTCATTGCACTCAATAAATGTAACTTGTATTTAATCGTATAAAATCCTTTATAGTAAAATGTATAAAATCCTTCAAATTATATATATGTATATATATATATATATATATATATATATATATATATATATATATATATATATATATATATATATATATATATATATATATATATATATTGTTAGGAATTGAATATTAAAATGTACCGTTTGCCAAATTGTTCAAATTAGTTATCTGACTCCATTAACCAAACACAACCTACATTCACCTAACAATGCGCGCTCGTTTCTTGATGGAAAAGATGGACCAGAGACCGGCATTTTCGCACGGGGCCAGATTTAATTTCTTAAAAAATTTAACTAAGTGAACTTTATTGAATATGGCCGAATTAGTGTCGCTCGAGTCTCTGTTAAGCCTCCACTCTCTCGTTTTCTCCGCCTTCTCTTCTCTCGGCCCTAGTTTTTCCGCAAGCTGGTGTGCCGGCTCCTCCCATGGGTGTGCCAGGAAAGCCCCCACGTGGGCTCCTCCATCTCGGAGAAGAGCGTCCCGATATCTGAAAAACTCAAAAACAAAACCGAGCGTTTCTACAGCATCAGTGGCCTTGCTCTCAAAACATCGCCCGCCGTCCCCCGCCAGAGCCCTGTTATCAACAGAACTAGACAAAATATTCTGCATTCGGATCAGCGTGACCTGTCATTGAACTTGAGCCTACTCTGTGAAATTCTTCATTGCACTCAATAAATGTAACTTGTATTTAATCGTATAAAATCCTCTATAGTAAAATGTATAAAATCCTTCAAATTATATATATATATATATATATATATATATATATATATATATATATATATATATATATATATATATATATATATATGTACTTGACTTTTGTTTTATTTTGTTGCCAGAGGTAACATTGTAACATTGAGCGCCATTGTTAGGTCAATCACCCCACTTCTTTAAATACAATACACAATGAGGGACAGGAAACATCTATTTCAGCTAATGAGGCATTTTTATTTACTAACCATTCTGGGCGTTTGTGATTATATTTTTTTACAGCCGTAGTCTTTTGCGCATTTATGTGCAAAATATTCTGTAAATAAAACCTTTGAAGGAACTTTTTTAGCCTTTTATTTTGAGTACCTACATTCTTGGGACCAGAATCAAACGAGCATGCGAAAGAAGACAAAAAACACTTTACAACATAATATTTTAAGAAAACAGTGTGTCCGTATTACTACAAAAATCACACCTGAAGTAAAAAAAAACATTTTATTGGTGTCTTATAGAAGGATAAATACAATATACAATATAATTAGAAGATTCATTCGTAAAGCTTTGTAAAGGTAACGAATGTTTTAAAAATCTTTAAAAATAGCATTTGTTTTATTTATTTTTTTTCGATTTTTGAAAAGTTGTATTTTTTCCCTAAATGTATCTATTTTCAAAAACAACCTTTTTTTTTTAGTTAAAATCACATTTTCAAGATCTAGCCAAGAAGAAATTAGCTAAATTAGATTAGCCCCCTTTTTTTGGAAGACGCACCACCCACTCAGCCGCAGATCCCTGGGTAGTTTTTGTGTAATCCTCCGTTAGAAAGTAAGAAAGCTCCAGTTGCACAGACGTCCGTGCACAAATTCACGTCTAAACATCAAATCCCTCCCTGCCCACAGAAACCCGATACCCCTTTCATCGCATTTCCAATTGAAATGTTAGGCGAATGTCTGGGAAGGCAATTTAGTTTGGAGGGTTAGCAATAATAACAAAAAAGAAGCAGCTATCTGCCTTTACTTGTGCTCAAATGCTTTATGTCCCAAAGCAAATGTATCAATGTTAGCCTTAGCCACAACAATGGCTAGAAGACGGCAGTTGCTCCTTTTCGGTTTGGGGCCAAACACAACAAAACGGTAATAAAACTCTCTAGACCAGGCATGTCGAACATACGGCCTGTGGGCCATATCCAGCCCGTGAGATGATAGAATCTGGCCTGCCATAAATCTCTGAGAATGCCATGTATGTATGTACGTTTGGGTTCACCCTGGAAGACGAAAGGGTAGCCTCACTCCGCCATCGGACTGTTTTTTTGTGCTTATACACCAAATAGCAGTTCGGAGTACCCACGCTTCCTGGAGTCCCCGGAGGGTGGCTTGAGTGTGCGGCCCCTAGGGACTCCCTCGTACTGCCGGGGGACTTCAACACTCACGAGTGCAATGACAGTGAAACCTGGAGGGGCGTGATTGGACAGAACGGCTCCCCTGACCTAAACCCGAATGGTTTATCGTTTTGGACTTTTGTGCCCGTCATAGTTTGTCCATAATGAACATCATGTTCAGACATAAGGGGGTCCATATATGCACTTGGCACCAGGACACCCTATGTTGCAGTTTGATGATCGACTTTGTTGGTCGTTTCCTCGGTTTTGGAAACTCAGGTGGAGTTAGGGGCGGATATATAAACTGATCGCCACCTGGTGGTGAGTTGGCTCCGATGGTGGGGGACGATACCGGTCCGACCCAGCAGGCCCAAGCGTGTTGTGAGGGTCTGTTGGAAACGGCTAGCATAAGCTCCTGTCAGAAAGAGTTTCAATTCACACTTCTGACAGAATTTCGCTCATGTCTCGAGGGAGGCAGAGACATTGAGTCCAAATGGACCATGTTCCATGCCTCCATCGTCGAGGGGGGAGATAGAAGATAAGGTAGTCTGTGACTGCCATGGTGGCAACCCTCAGACCCGTTGGTGGTCACCGGCGGTAAGGGATGCCTTCAAACTGAAGAAGTCTTATTGTGCCTTCTTGACCCGTGGGATTTATGAAGTAGCTGGCAGGTATCCACTGGCCAAGCTGAATTCGGCTTCCGCAGGAGTTTGGCGAGGCCATGAAAAGCGACGTTCGAAAGGCTTTGAGGAAATCCTGGTCCACCATCCGGCGTCTTAGGTGGGGAAAATGGGGTGCTGTCAACAGTGTGTTTAGTGGAGATGGGGCTCTGCTGACCTTGAACCATTGTGAATCGGTGGGCAGAATACTTCGAAGACCTCCTCTAACTGAGCAAGCAGAGGCAGAGGACTCTAAGATGGGCTCTCATATCGCTGGGGTTGAAGTCAATTGAGGTGGTCAAAAAGCTCCTAGGTAGCAAGGCCCCAGGGGTTGATGAAATCCACCCGGAATTCATTATGGCACTGGATGTTGTGTCCGTGTCATGGTTGAAACCCTTCAGCAAATCGCATGGACATCGGGGACAGTACTTCTGGACTGGCAGACTGGGATGGTGGTTACAATAGGGAGACCAGAGAGTGTGTTCCAGCTACAGTGGAATCACACTTCTCAGTCTCCCTGGTAGGGTCTATTTGGGGGTACTAGAATGGAAGTCAGATCTCGGATTTAAGAGGAGCAGTGTGGTTTTGGTCTGGGCCGTGAAACAGTGGACCAGGTCTACACACTCTGAAGGGTCCTTGATGGTACATGGGAGTTTGCCCATCCGGGCTACATTTGTGTTGTAGACTTGGAGAAGACATTCGACCGTGTTCCTTGGGAAGCCCTGTCGGCGGTGCTTCAGGAGTATGGGGTACTGCACAGTCTTATCTGGTCTGTGCAGGAAACGCTGGAGAGACTACAGACTACGGTGCTGCCACCGTGACCCGATCCCGGATAATCGGAAGATAATGGATTGATGGATGGATGTTTTGTTGTGGAAAAAAATCGCCAATTTACACACAAAACCCCCCATAAAAATGAGAAATTCTATATGAAATTTGGCCTTTCAAGTTTGTTATACATAGAAAATAGTGCTTGATTTGGTACTAAAATAACAAACAAACCCTACCGAGGTCCAAAACACTGTCAACAGTTTGGGTCTCTGTTTTGGAGACAATTTGATGTTGCAATTTTCTGTTGTTTGATGACAACCCTAAACTTGAAAACCCCACCACCCTCCAAAAAACTAAAAATGATGGTTTTGTTTGGGCATTTTGGCAAGTAAGCAAAACCCTATGGCCCCAGCAGTTGATCCTGCCAAGCTATAAGAGCTTCAATTGAAAAAAAAATCCAAAAGGAGCTCAGATGGCGACCAGATGGACGCTGCTTTTAAGGACAAAAGCGTACCACCTCCTCATGTCTCTTTGTTTTGGTTTTTGAAGGTCTTATTATTCTTTCCCTGACCTCTTGTCATTGTTCACCTGCCTGTCTGGATTTTTGCTTTTGGAAAACTACAACCGCTAACTGACAATTGCAGTCCTGAAATCATTTTCAATCAGGATTGTTATTTTGGCAAAAAATGTAAACATGACTCGATTAGAAAAGCAGGTGGACCTTTTCTCCCACGATTAGAATCCGGCATGAAAATAACCTACTAATCAGGCGTGAAAACCTCTCGCACTTGGGAGAAATTCACCATTATGAAGTAAAAAAGGGTGACCCACATGACTTGTTTAGCTCCAAGGAGAAAATGTTTTGAGGTGGGAAGGGGGTTATTGTGAAATTTTCAGATTGGATCGACTATTGATGTCATGCTTTTGAAATAAAATAAGTGTAGTCCACACAGGAAAGAGTACTGTATTTATTTGTGTGTAACGCACATCAGTGTTCATTTTACCTGTGAAAAGTGATGGGTCCCGGGGACTCGCATGCTCAAAAATCTATGGGTCCCAACAGAGATCTATGGGTCCCCAAAATTAAGTGTTATCGAGGTTGAAATTGTAAATCTGCGACAAATATATAATATAAATCTATATTTTCATTTAGTTTTAATCATCACAGTTTATTGGTAATACAAATCAGTTATCACTTCAAGATTTTCAGTTCACGAAAATATTGTACATTATACAAAATAATATTGCTGAAATAATTATATTAATCTATATTTTCATTCAGTTTTAATCATCACAGTTAAGTGGTAATACAAAGCAAGTTATCACTTCAGATTTTTCAGTTCATATATTCTCCGTGGTTTGCTGTCCCGCCACAGTTGTAATGCCTTCTCAAGGTCCAATCCATTATCATCCTCCTCATAGTGTAACCAGGAAGATAATTTAGTCTATTTTGGCAGAGAAGTCCTTTTCTTGCTAGGAGTATTCTTTTGTTTATTTTCTTTCGTGGAATCGTTCGCTTCAACAAACGTGTTTCCCTAGCCTCCGCGATCTTCCGAAGAATTTCTCCGCCGTTTTTTCGTGTCGGAATTATTGCCGTTGTTATCACTTTCTGCATTATGTTTCGACTTATTCCTGACATGGAAGAAATTACCAATTTTGTGTTGATTTTCACCTTCACTCGAAGACAACCACCACAACAAAGACGTAATCTCGAAGCAACGAGATCTCGTTTGCCTAGGTCGTCGTGCAGACGAAAACTCGAACTGCGTGACCAAAACAACAATGGCGGGTCTGCCTGACGAAAAGTTTGGAGTGCAGTAAATCTTTGTTAAAAAAAAAAGTAATCGGGTAAAAATGACAATTTTGTGTCAAAAAGTTGCGTCCCGGGGACACACGTTGGTTTGACATTATGCCTCCCCAGCAAAAATGATGCGTCACTGTGAATGTGTAAAACTGGAGTGTCATGCCCAATTTCGTTGTCACAATATGTTGACCCATTTTGTAACAATGACAATAAAGGTATATTCTATTCTATTCTAGAACGCAGGGACGCGGGGAAAGGAGAACACTGCACATTCGTTTTTTTGTCATTATCACACTATTTTAATCATCCCCACATGCATTTAACAATGTTTGTCACTTTCAATGCTTAGTTCGAATTGAAGTTTTATACCGATTTTTTATAAAAGGGGTGCGCGATATACACGAATACATACAGTATTTTCACCACACTGTATGTTACTTCCCTTTGAAAAAAGTGTTTATGGTAAATACACATTTTGCACTTTATTGTATTTCAATCCAATTCTTCTAAAAAACTAATTTCAGTTGAGTTAATGATAGAAAATAGTATTTTTTCAGTGCACATATTCAGGTTGATCCTTTGTTAGTTAGTTAGTTAGTTGGTTAGTTGGTTAGTTAGTTAGTTAGTTAGTTAGTTAGTTAGTTAGTTAGTTAGTTAGTTAGTTAGTTAGTTAGTTAGTTAGTTAGTTAGTTAGTTAGTTAGTAAGTTAGTTAGTCAGTCAGTCAGTCAGTAATTCAGCAAAAAATTTCTAAAATAGAAATTATGGTGCCTGAATAATAGTGACTTGTTACACTGAAGGAGCACTCATCTTCTCAATTAAAAACAAGGAAAATTGATAATGAATGCACATAATCCATCCATCCATTATCTGCACCGCTTATCCTCAGAAGGGTCACAGTGGTACTGGAGCCCAACCCAGCTATCTTCGGGCAGTGGGCAGGGGACACCCTGAACTGGTTGCCAGCCAATCGCAGGGCACACAGGGACAGACAATTCATTCGCTCATTCACACCTAGGGACAATTTAGACAGGCCAATTAACCTGACATGCATGTTTTTGGAATGTGGGAGGAAACCTACACAAACATGGGGAGAACATGCAAGCTCCTCACAGGTGGTTCGATCTCATGACCTCAGAACTGTGCCGCACATGCGCTAACCACTGCGCCGTCGTGCTGCCCAATGCACATTATAAACCACAAAAATAATTATTTTAAATATCCATCCATCCATTTTCTGCACCGCTTACCCTCACTCGGGTCGCGCATTATTTTAACTAGTAAGGGAATGTTTAGCCTTATGAAATGAAATGATCTGCATTTATACAGCGCTTTCCAAGTCAATGAAGACTTCCCAAAGCGCTTTACAATGTGCTTCACACTTACCCATTCACACACACACTCACACACCAATACCAACCTGCTTGTTGGGGGCATTAGGGGTTCAGTGTCTTACCCAAGGACACTTCGACATGTAACACGGAGGAGCCTCGAACCTCTGATCTTGATCCCAAGACGAGCGCTCTACCTCCTGAGCTAATGTGGTTAGATATTAGCTTTAGTATCTGTATTGTAAATTCTTTAGGAGTTGCTAGCTGTGAGCAGCACAACATTAGCAACTACTAGCATTAACTCACTCAAGGCCAGACGATTCTCTCAAATGGGAAGCGCCGGTGCCATCCCATTTTTGCCATTATGACTCCATTTTGAAGGCCGACAGAAAATTTAGTTCTGTATAATCATAGGACATATCAAAATAAAGCTTCAACCCTCATCTTTCATTAAAAGCAAGTATCCTTCTAGCTTTTACCATTGTTTGGTAAACAACACTTAACCATTGCTAGGTTTCTTGGAAATACTCGTTTTCCAGAAAACAGCTTTTTAAGAAAGGATGCATTTCCTTTAAGTGCCTTTTGTTCATTTGTGATACCTCTGATATCTATACAACGCTTTCCATAAACACAATGGCACACAATGGCATTAGCAAATAAACATTTTATTGCAAAAACACTGAACTTTTGCATTAACAATGCATTAACTTTTTGTATCTTGTCTCACAATTTTGGTCACCATGACTATCAGGTTCTAGCGGATGTGTATACGTCATCTCTCACTGCCCCAAGAATGACGAAGGGCCTTTGTCATCTTTTTTGGAAAGAAAAAAAGCTTTGTCTGTACTTATCCATATATTCGCTTTTTTCACACACAGCTTCACCACACACTCGGCCCACCTACACACTTCAATCGCTGGGTACAGGAAGCAACACTAGGAAGTGGGACTCCCTGGATGTTTGATCAAAGCCACTCCTCCCGTTTCATAGTGATTTAGCATTCTGAAAAAGTTCCCAAAGGCTTACTGATAAGCTGCGCCAAACACTTAAAATACAACAAACAAAATCCCCCCAAACACCCCCCTCCCCCAAGGTTTTTACATTTTGGGACAATGCCTCTGACAACTTATTTATATGTTATGGTATCGATTGGGTTAACAACTACCATTGCATTGCGCAATTAAAAAATTGGAAATTTGAAAATAAATGCACTCCAAAGAAATGTTTTTTTCTTATTCTAAGTATTGGTATTATTTTTCTTTAATTTTTGGCTGAACTGAGCACATATTCAGCTTTAGCGGTTAGATGTTAGCTTTAGTGTTGTTTAGCTTTGCTTTGGGGGTTTCTAGCCGCGACAAGCACATCATTAGCAACTAGCATTAGCAGCTTCTCTCATTTTCAACAATCGTTCAGTCCTTATTTTGATTAGGCCCTCCTTCCATTTGACTTTGACACCCCTGTTCTAAATAAACGGGCAGAGTTGGGTAGGTTTACTTTAACTTGATCACTTTCAATTACTTTTGGATTACTCCAATACCAAATATGCTAATAAAAGACAAAATAAACTAAATATGAATACAATTATGACTCACAACACGTGGTAAGCTTTCTCTCCTGGCTTTGATCTCTTTGATCTCCGGCAAAACTAACATAAAATGCGACAGAAATAAAATGAAAATAAATCCAAACAGCTTGCCAACATCATTTTTGCTGTTCCATGTATTCCGTTACTCCCCAAGCCTGCACAAAATTTAGTCATTTTATTCATATTTAGTTTATTTTGTCTTTTATTAGCATATTTGGCATTGGAGTAATCCAAAAGTAATTGAAAGTAATCAAGTTAAAGTAACCCTACCCAACCCTGTAAACGGGCAAACTAGGCACGCCAAACTTGTGCAGGTAAAGTCACAGGTGCGCAGGTAAAGCATCTACAATGCATGATGGGTAATCTCAATGCACATCCAAAAAGGGGGATGCTAACAAGCACAGTTAAAAGCTGCAGAGTGACATCCCTATTAGAGGCTAATGGAGGCAGCCGGGACCTTGCACACATACTCATTTGAAGAGAGTACCACACCCGACAACAAGCCTTGTACTTAAAGCTTTTTACAGGGAGAAGGGAGTGGTCATTGGATGGAGGGGGGCTGTGGGGGCCTCAAGCAATCATCTTTCCCTGGAGGTAACAAAGGGTCAAGGACTCTCATTTTCCAGCCAGCCCATTCCAACATTTATCCTCTTTGTCGTCCTTCCTTGTTGCAAATCAGTCCAAATAACAGCATCATCCATTTTCAATCGTTGAGCTGCTTCGGTAATTTCATTTTTTAGAGATAATTAAGTCAGGAAGGATTTGTAATGTGAATATTTAAACTATATTCATGTGTAGCTTATTTATTTTAGTTGTTTGTCGTTATTTATAATTTATATATATATCCATAGGCGGCACGGCGGAGCAGTGGTTAGCGCGTGTGCGGCACAGCTCTAAGGTCTTGGGAACCTCCGGTGTGGGTTCAAATCCAGCTACCGGACTCACTGTGCGGAGTTTGTATGTTCTCCCTGTGCTTGCGTGGGTTTCCCCTGGGCACCCCGGTTTCCTCCCACATTCCAAAGGCATGCATTTCAGGTGGATTGGCCAGTCCAAAATTGTCCCTAGGTGTGAATGAGCGAGCGAGTTGTCTGTCCCTGCGTGCCCTCCGACTGGCTGGCAACCAGTTCAGGGTGTCCCCTGCCCACTGCCCGATGATTGCTGGGATGGGTCCAGCACCGCCGGGACCCTACTGTGGATAAGCGGTGCAGCTAATGAGATGAGTTGAGAAATATATCCATAATTGATTCCGGCAGGCAAAGGTTGAGCAGCTTGAGCAAGATTTCCCCTAAGGGCAATCTAGCTATGGTCAGAGGACAGTGGTTCATTTAACTGTGAGATCCCTTTCATATTTCATGTTGAACTTTGTAATAGATTTACTGTACAATCAGCTTGACCTTACTACAAGAATCATCATAAGTCATTTCAGATTTTGCCTTTGTGAATTTCCGTAACTATTCTTAAAAAAAGTTCGTCATCCAGGGATTCAATGTAAACCAAAGTAACCAAATTCTTAATTTTCTCACATTTTTTTGCTTCAGATTTTTATATGCAATGTTTTTTTTAAGTTTCTTTGGTTAATCAACGGTTTAAATTTATCCCTGTTAATTTCTAGGTGACTTCTTAAGTCCCTTCTTGACATGTAGTTGATATGTTTTCAATATAATGATATTATATGTGAAGGATTTTTTATTTTATTTATTTGACTATAAGGGATTTAATATAATACAAATTAAATTTTGCTGAATGCAGTGGGGATTTTTCACAGGGAAGGCTTGGGGTCAGTGTGGCCTGGACAAGAATTGTGTTTACAGAAAAACAAGAACGAGGACAAGGGGTGACGTGGGAAAAGGAGACAAGGTTTCTGATAAGCTTTCTTGTTGTAAGTCCTTCAGACATGGCGGTGTCTTTCGGCGAGGAGGCGGCGGCGCGCCCATGGGAGGAGGAGTCAGCACGCCCAGGGTAGGAGTCAGCACGCCCCATGGGGGTTGTCGACACCCCGCCGTGTCAAAAAGACGGAACACGGGAGACAGCAGAGACAGACGGGAGCAAGGCTCGACGAAAACTAATTCGACTAATTCGACAATAATTCGGCAAAATTCGATGGAATTCACTTAATGATAAATTAAGAAAATAAATCTACCCCCGTGTGGAAAAGCCTGTCTCTTGTCAATATGTTTCCCTATATTAAGAAAAGAGCATACAGTGTTAGGAGAATAAAGTTTGTGTTTAATTAATGGAGTCAGATAACTAATTCGAGCAATTTGGTAAACGCTTCATTTGTCATATAGTTTAATTCCTAACATATGTTAAACATGTTTTACTTAAATATGGTTATTTCCACACATTGTTTTGCGGTTGTGCTTGCACAACAAAAAGAAAGTATACTGTTTTTTTAAAATGCTGAATATTTTATGTGGTCTCTTCAGAAAAAGAG